>NW_006256342.1:10895768-10907044 GCF_000478725.1 Eutrema salsugineum
GAAGTCTGACCTTTGGTAAGTACCTCTGTAGAAGGTACTTAGCAGCTGACGATCTGAGAATCCATGGTGAGGGCATTGCATGGTATACCCTCTAAATCTTTCCCAAGCCTCACAAAATGATTCATGGTTCTTCTGAATGAAACTTGAGATTTCATTTCTTAATCTTGCTGTTCTTGATGAAGAGAAGAACTTGGTTAGAAATGCTCTTTTGCATTGCTCCCAAGTTGTGACTGATCCTTGAGGTAGAGACTTTTCCCACTGATGAGCTTTGTCTCCTAGAGAAAAAGGAAATAGCCTCAACTTGAAACTGTCCTCACTCACTCCATTCATCTTAGTTAGATCACAGACTCTATCAAAGTTGTCAATGTGATCTAATGGGTCTTCTAATGCCAAGCCATGGAACCTGTTTGATTGCACCATGTTGATCAGGCCAGATTTGATCTCAAAATCGTTTTCAGGTGTTGGGGCTTGAATCCCATGTCTTTGACCTTGAGCATTGGCCTCATCACCAGCTCCCACAACTTGTCTTGGACGTGGAGGTGGTGGCTCTTCCTGATTCTGGTGGTTTCCATTACCACCATGAGCCTGTTGCCCTTGATCCATACCCAACCTCTCAATGTGCTCAGCTCTTTCTCTTTGTCTCCTTGCTTGACTTCTGGTGTTCATACACCTGAAAACAAAGACAGCACTTGAAAGGTAATCAGTAAAACAAAAGAAAATGACTTGATCTCAAGAAGATTCAAAGTCCTAATGCTAGAATGAACTCTCCAATTGGCAACGGCGCCAAATTGATAGTAGGAATTTTTCAATCCTTGATCAATTCCTCAACTACTCATGTCATTGTAGCACTTGAGGTATCAATCCAAATGGAGAGATTCTAGACACTAGAACTATGAGGAGCTATCTTAATCCAAGTCTAATAAGCAGATGAGTTGGTAACCAAGATTATCTAAAAGCATTTAACAAAACAAGCAAGAACAAACAGTAATTAAGAATTAAACAAGCAAGAGAAACTAAACAAACACTCAAATTCAAATAAAGACAAAGCTAAACCTCTAGATGTGATCATTGATCAGGGTGCTTTAAATGTGAATTCATGATGCTAAGCAAACAATGCAACACTTGCAAATCTTTAGTCTAGACTTCCAATTCAGATTAATTCATTCTCATGACAGAAATCCCTTTGTTAATTACCAATTCAAGTCTAATTCCCATTAGATGAATAAACAATCAACAAGCATAAGGGTCCAAGTCTAAAATGACCAGACAGCCTCTTTGTGCATCAAAATAAGAGCTAAGAAAGACTGAATCTTATACAGAAATATAAAGCAAGCATCACATGATCTCAAATTCCAATTAACTTAGAACTGTAATCTAGATTAATCCTCTCATGAAGGCACTAACCTCTACACTAATCCATTTTCAAACAAAATCATCATTTGTGAAATATGAATCAATGAGCATTAAGAAACAGTTCTAATATGTCATTCATGCATTTAACAATCATTCCCATGACATTAATGCATAAACCCTTAGTTAGCTTTCATTCAGGCATTTCATCAAACACTTTTGGTGCATGAAAAACCCAGATTCTAGACCCAAGTGATGTGCAAGGATCTAGCATTAGGATCAGCTAACTAAGGAAAGGAGAAGAGAATCTAAGCTTAAACAATCATTAATCTACATCTAAGCACCCTAATCTACACACCTAGAAGCTTAAAAGATGACTACTCACTAATCATGAAGAACACATCTAATCTTTTGCAAGAGATGATGTTAATCATGATTAAAAGCAGAAATGAGATGATGAGATGATAAGAAACAGACTTAGATTGATTAAATCCTTGAGATATCTCTTAATCAAAAACGTTTTTACACTAAAAAGGAAAGAAAACTAGAGAGAAACCAAGAGAGAAGATCACCTCCCTAGGGTTTTTCTCCAAAAAGCTATATATACTAAGTGCTAATGAACCGGGTCGGCCCGGAACAAACCGGGTCCTGACCCGGCTTTAGTGGGTAAAGTGGAAATCCTGCGGGTTGTTCCAGTGTCTCCCAGGTAGCATGCCTAAGACGCAGTAGATGAAGAACTTGTCTTGTGAGACTTAAATCGCTTTGTCTTAGCCGCACGCCCAAGTAGGAGTGTTTTGCGAGTCTTCCTGCGGCTTAATCTTCTTCTTCTTCAACTCGCAGGACCAAGGCGGTTTCTGGGGAATGTACAAACCGTGCGTGATGTGATCATGGACAGCCTAGAGGACTTGGAACTGGAAGCTCAAGAAGATGGACTAGAAGAACAAGAAGAACCGGATATAGAGGAAGCTTTGGAGATGCCAGCCGGTCCAATAACTAGATCAAGGAGCAAGAAACTTAAGGAAGCTATCGGAGCTATGCTTAGAATCAGTTGGAGACAACCCAATGTCTTGAGCTAGGAGGGAGAAGTTGCTATACACGCCGCATTGGTTTCTATACAGGCTCAAGATGATCAGTGAATGGGCATGTGACCCGTTTGCACTCTTTTTCCCTCTCCTTTGGTTTTGTCCCAATGGGTTTTCCAAAGGGAGGTTTTTAATGAGACAAACGGCTCACATCATATCCCTCATTCGCTGATCCAACAAAAGGCCCAAAACTTGAAGTATCGGCCTGGAGAAGAAGAGTTTCTTTCTTGTTTCTTTCTTATTCAAACTTAGTCTTTATTGTCTTAGTATTTCCGAGACAAGTCTTGGCTGTCACAGACTTGTTCTCTTTCTTTTTAAACCCTTGTACGCTCCTTGTTAAACTCGTCTATCTTTTCTATCAAAAACTCTTCTAAGTTAGATCATTTGTTCTCTTGAACATCTTAGCTTGTAAGTGTGTTATATCTTCAAGCAAACCGATTCTTTGGTGAGTCATATCCTGAGAATCACCCTGGTATATCAAAGGCCTTCCGCATCCTTTTGTGTGACCTATCATTTCCACCAAATTCTACCTAAAGTTCATATCCAAAATCTACTCAAAATCGTGAGATCTAGTGCTTAGAGTGACGATCATAAGGTGGAACGTATCAAGTGGTATCAGAGCCACTCTAAGCAAGGATCGACGTGGATCAGGTTGTGTCTAATCTATTTATACGTTTAGATCTGTTCTATCATGTTAAAAACGATCTCAAATTTTAAATCTTGATCAGCAAACCTAGTTTGTTACAATCTGTGTTTGTTGCATCACAAATCTATAGATCGTTTCATTCTGTTCTTGAATCTAGCAAATCAACATCATCGGAACCTTTTTTAAAAGTGTCGTTTCAAATTCAAACTGATTAGATCGCTCTTAGGGTTTTCCGATTGCTTGAAGAACAAGAATGGTCATTTTTATAGAATAATCGTTGCTAGTAATCCACTTTGTGTTGTTCGCAGGAAAGGATGTATGATAATCGTGAAGAATCCAGCAACAACAGTAACAAGCTTTTGATGGAAGCAATGATGGCCGAGATGAAAAAGCTGATGGCCGCTCAGTTCGAAGAATTCAGACAAGAGATCCAACATCAGAACTCTGACTACAGGCCGAACCGAGACGCCAGGAGAAGAAATACTGATCAATCTCCGGAGAGGGCTCGTGAACAAACCCGACCAGCCAGAGACGAGGCGGCTGAAGAATATTATAGCCGAGACAGTAACTCGTCAAGGAGCAATCGCCGACGACATAGACGAGTAAGAGAGGAAAGGGCTTATCCTCAAGACAATTTTGGAGGACTTAAGCTTCGGATTCCTCCCTTCCATGGGAAGAACGATCCTGATGCTTACTTAGAATGGGAAAAGAAGATAGAGTTGGTGTTTAACTGCCAACACTATACCGAGATCAATCGCGTAAGAGTTGCTGCTACTGAGTTTTATGACTACGCTCTTAGTTGGTGGGATCAGTTAGTTACATCAAGAAGAAGGAACGGCGAGTACCCGGTTGAGAGTTGGAATGAGATGAAGGCCATCATGAGAAAACGGTTTGTGCCAAGCCACTACCATCGAGAACTACATCAGAGGATCAGGAGGCTTACTCAAGGGACCCGGTTTGTCGAAGACTATTACCAAGAGATGGAGACTCTCATGCTTAGAGCCGATATAACTGAAGATTGAGAAGCTACCATGTCAAGGTTTTTGGGGGGCTTGAACAGAGAAATTCAAGATCGCTTGGAAATGCAACATTATGTTGAGGTGGAGGAGATGTTACACAAAGCCATACTGATCGAGCAACAGCTCAAGTGGCGTGTTCCCACTAAGACAAGTTATGGAGGTGGAGCAACCGTTACTAAACCCTTTTACCTGAAAGAAGAAAAGGCAGGATCTATTCAGAGGGAAGGAAAACAGATCGCTTACCCAAAAGCTGAAGCCAAATCGTATCCAGCTGCTCAAGATCAAAAAGGAAAGACAGAAACTACGAATACAAGGTCGAGAGATGTCAAGTGCTTCAAGTGTCAAGGCAGGGGACATTATGCGAATGAATGTTCAAACCGAAAGAACATGATTCTGTTGGATAATGGAGATATAGCGACTGATGAGGAAGAGCCTGAGGTTGTAGCTGAGACAGATCATGATGAACTTCCGGCTCAAGGGGCTTTGTTAGTAGCTAGACGATCTCTAAGTCTCCAATCCAAAGATGCTGAGCAGGAACAAAGAGAGAACCTATTTCACACTCGGTGTATCGTTCAAGAAAGAGTCTGTAGCCTCATTATAGATGGCGGAAGCTGCACCAATGTGGCTAGTGAAGTGATGGTTCAAAAGCTCGGTTTAAAGATGGAGAAGCACCCGAAGCCGTATAAGCTGCAATGGCTCAATGACAATGGAGAATTGAAAGTGAACCATCAAGTTCGAGTACCTTTGTCTATTGGGAAATATGAGGATGAAATCCTCTGTGATGTCTTACCAATGGAAGCATGGCATATTCTTCTTGGCCGGCCATGGCAATCGGATCGAAAGGTCATACATGATGGATATACTAATCGACATTCTTTTGTTTATAATGGCAGGAAAACTACCCTGGTGCCTTTGACGCCTCAAGAAGTTTACCAAGATCAAGTACAGCTCAAGCAAAAGGAAAAACCAGTCACAAAACCCTCTAATTTCTTTCTTAGGGCCGGTAAAGTTAAGAAAGCTTTGTTAGCTAAACAACCGATGCTCTTATTTGTGTTTAAAGAAGCTCTCACGAGCTTAACTAACTTGACACCGGTTATACCGAGTGAGATGAAATCTCTTTTGCAGGACTATGAGGACGTTTTTCCTGAAGAGAACCCCAAGGGTTTACCTCCCATCAGAGGAATCGAACATCAAATAGATTTCATGCCCGGAGCTTCCCTTCCGAATCGTCCAGCCTACAGAACCAACCCTGTGGAGACCAAAGAACTACAACGCCAAGTTAATGAGCTGTTAGAGAAAGGGTACATAAGGGAAAGCTTGAGTCCTTGTGCGGTGCCTGTCCTACTTGTGCCTAAGAAAGACGGTAGCTGGCGCATGTGTGTTGATTGTAGAGCAATCAACAATATTACGGTTAAATATCGACACCCTATCCCTAGATTAGATGATATGCTTGATGAATTGCATGGTTCTAGTGTCTTTTCTAAAATAGATTTGAAAAGTGGCTATCATCAGATTAGAATGAAGGAAGGGGATGAGTGGAAAACCGCCTTTAAAACTAAGCATGGATTATATGAATGGTTAGTAATGCCGTTTGGGCTAACAAATGCACCTAGCACCTTCATGCGGTTAATGAATCATATTCTTAGAGCTTTTATAGGTGTATTTGTTGTGGTATATTTTGATGACATTCTGATCTATAGCAAAACCTTAGGAGAGCATGTTGAACATTTGAAATCTGTTTTAGAAGTGCTTAGGAAGGAAAAGCTCTTTGCTAATATTAAGAAATGCACATTTTGCACAGATAATCTTGTGTTTCTAGGTTTTGTTGTAGGTGCGGATGGAATCAGGGTCGATGAAGAGAAAATAAGGGCCATCAAAGACTGGCCGAACCCTAAAACTGTTGGAGAAGTGAGGAGTTTCCACGGCCTTGCGGGCTTTTATAGGAGATTTGTGAAGGATTTCAGTACATTGGCCGCTCCCCTAACCGAGATCATCAAGAAAGATGTGGGATTTAAGTGGGAACAAGCACAAGAAGAAGCGTTTCAAATACTTAAGGATAAACTAACCAATGCACCGGTACTTGTCTTACCTAATTTCCTTAAGACTTTTGAGATTGAATGTGATGCTTCTGGTGTAGGAATTGGAGCTGTCTTAATGCAAGACAAGAAACCCGTGGCCTACTTTAGTGAAAAACTCGGAGGAGCCATGCTGAACTATCCTACTTACGATAAAGAACTCTATGCCTTGGTGAGAGCACTCCAAACGTGGCAACATTATCTGTGGCCCAAGGAATTCGTTATTCATACCGACCATGAGTCTCTCAAGCATTTAAAAGGACAACAAAAGCTCAACAAACGACATGGCCGTTGGATCGAGTTCATTGAGACATTTCCTTATGTTATCAAGTACAAGAAAGGTAAAGACAATGTAGTTGCCGATGCCTTGTCACGCAGGTATGCTCTAATTACTACTCTTGATGCCAAGCTATTAGGCTTTGAACAGCTTAAGCTTCTCTATGCATCCGATTCTGACTTTAAAGAGAAATATCAGTCTTGTGAAAAATTTGCTAAGGATCATTATTTTAGACAAGAAGGATACCTCTTCTATGATAATCGTTTGTGTATTCCTAATTGTTCTATTCGAGATCTTTTAGTCAGGGAAGCACACAGAGGAGGTCTTATGGGGCACTTTGGTATAACAAAAACTTTGAAAATCATGCAAGACCACTTCTATTGGTCGCATATGAAAAGAGACGTAGAAAGGATCTGCGAACGATGTGTCACTTGTAAACAAGCTAAGTCCAAAGTCAGGCCACACGGTTTGTATACTCCCTTACCTATTCCCTCTCATCCTTGGATCGATATATCTATGGACTTTGTGCTTGGATTGCCTAGGACTAGGACTGGGAAGGATTCTATATTTGTTGTGGTAGACAGGTTCTCAAAAATGGCTCATTTTATAGCTCGTAACAAAACCGATGATGCATCTCATATAGCTAGCTTGTTCTTTAAAGAAATTGTGCGTCTGCATGGAATGCCTAAGACCATCGTATCCGATCGTGACACGAAATTCCTTAGTTATTTCTGGAAAACATTGTGGTCTAAGTTAGGTACTAAGCTTCTATTTTCTACTACTTGTCATCCACAAACTGATGGGCAGACTGAAGTAGTTAATAGGACCTTATCCACTTTGTTGCGTGTTCTAGTCAAAAAGAATCTTAAAAGTTGGGAAGATTGTTTACCGCATGTAGAGTTTGCATATAATCACTCGATGCATTCCACTTCTAAGTTTTCCCCATTTCAAATTGTCTATGGTTTTAGTCCTTTGTCTCCTTTGGATCTAACCCCTCTTCCTTTGAGTGAGAGAACTAGTCTCGATGGAAAGAAGAAGGCAGAACTTGTTAAAAAGATCCATGAGAAGGCTAAACTCAACATAGAAGAAAAGACCAAGCTCTATGTCAAGAAAGCAAATAAGAACCGGCGAGAGATGATTTTCGAAGTTGGCGATCAAGTTTGGGTACATTTGAGGAAAGAAAGGTTCCCAGCCGAGAGAAAGTCCAAACTGATGCCAAGAATTGATGGACCTTTCACCATAACAAGAAGAATCAACAACAATGCTTATCAGCTTGATCTCCGAGGTAAGTATAATATCAGTTCTAGTTTTAATGTTTCTGACCTTGTTCCTTTTGTGGCAGATGAACCAGATTTGAGGTCAAATCCTTTTCAAGAGGAGGGGGATGATGCGATCATGGACAGCCTAGAGGACTTGGAACTGGAAGCTCATGAAGATGGACTAGAAGAACAAGAAGAACCGGATATAGAGGAAGCTTTGGAGATGCCAGCCGGTCCAATAACTAGATCAAGGAGCAAGAAACTTAAGGAAGCTATCGGAGCTATGCTTAGAATCAGTTGGAGACAAGCCAATGTCATGAGCC
This sequence comes from Eutrema salsugineum, assembly GCF_000478725.1. Lineage (NCBI taxonomy): Eukaryota > Viridiplantae > Streptophyta > Magnoliopsida > Brassicales > Brassicaceae > Eutrema > Eutrema salsugineum. The sequence goes on from NW_006256342.1 coordinate 10,903,800, forward strand.
ATGAGGGAGAAGTTGCTATACAAGCCGCATTGGTTTCTATACAGGCTCAAGATGATCAGTGAATGGGCATGTGACCCGTTTGCACTCTTTTTCCCTCTCCTTTGGTTTTGTCCCAATGGGTTTTCCAAAGGGAGGTTTTTAATGAGACAAACGGCTCACATCATATCCCTCATTCGCTGATCCAACAAGAGGCCCAAAACTTGAAGTATCGGCCTGGAGAAGAAGAGTTTCTTTCTTGTTTCTTTCTTATTCAAACTTAGTCTTTATTGTCTTAGTATTTCCGAGACAAGTCTTGGCTGTCACAGACTTGTTCTCTTTCTTTTTAAACCCTTGTACGCTCCTTGTTAAACTCATCTATCTTTTATATCAAAAACTCTTCTAAGTTAGATCATTTGTTTTCTTGAACATCTTAGCTTGTAAGTGTGTTATATCTTCAAGCAAACCGATTCTTTGGTGAGTCATATCCTGAGAATCACCCTGGTATATCAAAGGCCTTCCGCATCCTTTGTGTGACCTATCATTTCCACCAAATTCTACCTAAAGTTCATATCCAAAATCTACTCAAAATCGTGAGATCTAGTGCTTAGAGTGACGATCATAAGGTGGAACGTATCAGTGGGGGTTGGTCTCCTTGCTCCCAGCCAGCACGCCCAAGTCGGAGTAGATTGCGAGTGATCATGCGGCTTGGTTCCAGCGTCTCCCAGGTAGCATGCCCAAGTCGCAGTATTGTGGACTTAGAAATTTTCTTGCTCGGGAGCCTCAGACCTCATCCATTGATAGCTTACCCGCACTTCTCAACTCGCAGCATCAATTTCCAGGCATTCGTCTTCAGGCCTGCGAGTTAACCAAGTCGCAAGGCTTTCTCGCAGCATTCAGAGCAGCTTGGACCACTTCGCATTCCGGAAATTGTAACTTCTAAGATACTTGTCCGAATTGAGTTATTCCGGTTACAGAGGACAGAGGACTCATATATCTCCAACTTTGGTGAATGAAGCTTCGGTGCTTGGGAAGTGGAAGGCTTCCTGGAGGGCTCATCTTTGCAGTGCATTTACACGATCAGAGAGAGGCGTCTAGATATGTGTCCATTCCGGAGACCGTATCTTCCTGCTCATAGCTCCGAATTCAATACTCGTGGACATTCTGGAAATAGGACTCAAATTTATCTGATTCTCATGAAGGCCCTGGAAACTGAATCGTCTTGGAAGTGCACCGTCCTTCTCATTCTTCGGAGCTCATCGGTTTGGTCCAAAACGGCAGCGAGACAGGAGTTTCTTCCGCCGAGCTTAACTTTCTGCTCACGCGTCCGAATTGAGTGATTCCACTTGCTATGGAACCATGATCTAACCCTCTCAAACTGTGATGAATCTTCCGACAACTGAATAGGACCGGAAGGTTCCCCGGACAAGCGATAATTCAGGAGTATCAGATTGCTCCGGAATGGATGCGAGAGAGGTCTGTCTTCCGGTGACCGTATCTTTCAGCAGTGCTCCAAATGCCTTTATTCAACCTGTCCTGGGTTCTTGACTCAATTATCTCCAACTTTACTGAAGACCCTATAAGCTGAATCGTCCGGCAAGAGCTTCCGGTGACGCAATTTCGGAAATGAATCTGCACCCGGGATTTTTGGCCGAGAGACTTGACCGCGGTACGTGTTTTTGGCCGAGAGAGCTACCCGCGGGAAGGATTTTGGCCGAGAATCTTCGGCCATCAGTACATCATTTTGCCGAGAAACCCAAAATTGCTCCTTTTCACCATTTTTGATAAGTTCAACTCCATTTCTTCATCTGAATCACATCCTCCACTCCAAATAAACTCCAAAAACACCTGTTTAACACTCCAAAACATGCAAAACTCTCTTGGACCTAATGCAATCTCCTAAGTCCTAAAACAATGCCTAAAGACCTAAAATGCATGCAAATGAGACATGATTTGGACTAGAATATGTACATTAAATGATGCAATTTATGAATATATCACTGACCACGACTGGACACCTGTTTACCGCGGTCTCTTGACCTCTCACCGCGTTAAATGGTCGTTCAGATGATACCCGACCCCAAACCATCCACTTCACCTCATTCCACCTCACCAAGCCCCACTCCACCTAATTCATCACTTCCCACCACCTTTCATCACCACCTATCACCTTCCCAAACCTCTTCGAATGGATCCGGTCCATCTCCACCAGCATTCCGGATCTAGGTAAGTTCTCTTTGGCCTTACTAAGTTCGATTGACTTGTTTCACACTGAAGACAATGTGATTTAAGTCTGGGGGAGGATTTCATCCCTTTCTAACCACTTTTCTTTCATGAGTCTTGCATTATCTACACTTTTTGCATTTTCTTTAAAGTTTTGCAAAATCGGTTTTCAAAACAAAATACGTTTTAAAGGGAATAGTGAACATGAATCAATGATAGTTGACTGTGTGCTTTTAGACTGTTCCTAGTGACATGCTCATTCATGATTTAGGACTAGACTAGGCCGGTAGCTAAGCACATTTGAAACAAAGTACCCTAGAGGAATTTGAATAATTTCGATTTAGATGAAGGAATACACTATCTCTGTTTTATTTGGACTTAACTTGGACGTAATTCTCTCAGTGAAGCATTAGACCAGGGAAAAGAATCATACATTTAGGACTCCTTTACCCTTTTTACCACTCTCTGTTGATCCTGAATGGCTAGTTCATCTTTAGCTAGTTCCCCACCTTAACCAATCCTCTTTCAAACCACATGCACTCTTGTTTTCTATTGTCTTATATGCAGATATGTGTAAAAACATTGGAGAGAAAGAGGAACGACGCAGTTTTCAGTCACCAAAAACATAGATCGGCATCGGAGGTTCTCTGGTCCATGAACATGGAGTATTGTTTCAGAAAAACGGCAGATAACTGCTGGAATTTATTAATGGAATTACTCTCGAGCCTCAAGAACCATTCCAAAGCCGCACCCTTTAAGTGTTCGACAAAGAGGAGGCAGAAACCGGCATCCTTTTCGTCTACGCTGAGATTGGGGGCATTTCTCGAGAAAGCTCCCCCATGCCGATCTGAAAAGCTGTGACGTGTGCTTTTGGGTCAGTCGTTCCTTTGTAGAAAGAAATCCTTATCTTTCCCGGCTCGAGAATCCTAGCCTCGGTGATCCACACTATAAAGGGTGTTCGCTGCGTTTCCTCCATCATGTGATCTATCTCTGGTGCCGCCTTGGATACATGGTGAACTTGAGATCATACTGGTTTCATCTTGGAG
>NW_006256342.1:10907357-11132732 GCF_000478725.1 Eutrema salsugineum
TCACATGTCAACGCCCTTGGCTGAAAATCTCCTATCCTCAATGAATGTCAATAGCTACTCCTTTAGGTGTTGCATTGGAATCATCAACTAAACTGATTATTGTCCTAGTTCTGCGCATGTGCTTAATACCAAGTCTCAAATCAATTTCCTTGGACATCATGTTGAGAGAAGCTCCAGAATCACAAAGCACATTATTAAACATTTCACCGCTAATCGAACAAGACACGAGAAACTGACCTTGACCTTCGATTTTGTGAAGTATTTGAAACAGGTCTACCTCTTCTGGCATGATTGAACAAGTTTTCTATTTCAGGAATGGACTCCTTTCTCACACAGAAGTAGTGGCCGATCATGAAGTCTTATCAAGCTCTGGCAAACATGATTCCTTCAGGTAAGCTTCGAACTACATCATTGAACTCATCAAGCTTCCTCTTGCTAATCTTGTTTGTGTAGTAGTTGCATTCTTCAGGTCTTCAAAGGTGAATTGATTAAACTGCAGCATCAGGTGATGTCCTGGGAAAAGATAGGCGTCTGGCTCTCCTAAAATAAGTTTGGATATCCTCCTTTGTCTCCTTACTGTACCTAAAGAAAACTAGCAAACAGCCAAGCTCCTACACATCGTCGAAACCTTTATAGAGAGGGATTGTCTTCACAAATTTATTGAACGTGATGACTCTTTCTCTAGAGATTAGTGAGCCTTGTTCCACCAAACTGTCTGGATTTCCCCCTTCTATGAACAAACGATAGTCTTCGTCTTCAAGGTACTGTCCTTCATATTCATCTTCATAAGCTAAAGCTATGTTGCATGGTAGTACTTTATCTTCTTTTTAAGATGCTTTGGAGCTGATGGCATACACTGCCTGCTCGAGAGAAGGATTTCTAACTATCCCAGCAAATGCATCAGATGAACACTGGCCTGTAAGAGTAGAGGAAATCTGAGGTGAATCTGGCCGACGGTTGGCCACAAGTGGAGGACACAAGACCGTGGTAGAATGGCTAGTGGCCGCGAGTGGAGGCCGCACAACCGCAGCTGGGGGACTATTGGCCGCAGTCGCGGGAGGTGCGATCGTGGATAAGAGACTCTAAGGTGGCTCAGTTGTATCGCATTCTTCTTTGCCTTCTAAGTAGTTTTTTGGATATTCCGGCTCTGTATGCTCTTTTCTTGGGTCAAGATCATTATTGAGAGGTGTTGAACCATGCACTCCATGCCTTTGCATAAACTTTTTGACCTTTGCTTCGACCTCATCAAGAGCATAAACTATTTTGTCTACGGTTGTGTCTATCTCATCTGCTTTCTCTCGATCCTTGTGTACTCCATCCCAAAATTCTTCCACGTAGGAGTAAGTCTGGTTTTTATGATCATTGATAGTTTTTTCTGCCTTATCATGTTTGATCTCTAGGGTGCGAATGCTGCCGTTAACTTTACGAATGTTGAGTTCTTTCTCTCCAACTTGCTCTTCTACTTCGTCTATCCTCTTATGGATAAACACAGCATCTTTGTTTGCCTGAGTTTCGATGGACTTGATTTGAGCTGAAAGATCTTCGAAATTTTTATTGAAGTGAATGGACATACTATCAATCCTCTCATGATAGACGGCCTTAGAGACGGCTTGAGCCTCAATGAACTGCTTGATCGTGGCTTCAAGCTGCTCCAATCGATTACTGATCTGGACGTTTTCATCCTGCTGGAGGATTTGGTGAGGTAGGCGATGAACAGGCGGTCTAGGGTTTACCATAGGAGGCGTGTAGGGGTTGTCCAGGAATGCTCGGTGGTTCGGATCAGAGTTCCGAACAAAGTTGAAGAGGTCGCGTATGTACTGCTCTTCTCTGTGTCTGGTGGCTTGGCTTGGGGAGTGTTGTAAAAACCTTCCTCGTAGTAAGGATTTTGATTCATGGGATCCATTGCTTCGAGAACTGAAACAAAGAGAACCACAAACGAAATTAAGAAGAAAAAGGGTTCTAGAGTCGATTTACCAACCTTTCTTAGGGTTTTGCGGAAAAGAAACGTGTGCCTTCCCCGGCAATGGCGCCAAAAACTTGATGTAGTGTGTGGGGGATGTCAAGTTTTACCCTAATGAAATCAATAAGCCGCAAGTGCACAGCTGATCGATTGTAATACTTAGGGATCGAATCCACAGGGAAGAAGGTTATTTCCTGCAAAAGCCTGTGAAAGAAATATAAAGTAAGGAAGTCTAGATCCATGCGATATTTAAAAGGGTTTTGGTGGTTTCTTTGAAACGTAAAACTAATCTAAATGGTAAAATACCAAAATCAAAATGACCTAATAATCAAACCTAATAAAATCGACTAAAAATGAGGAAAAACAACTAGACCTAAATTTTTTAAATAAAATCGCTGGAAAACTTAAATAAGATGCTGGGTTTTCAGGAATATTCTCTCCGGAGATGAACGATCCAAAACATTCCTCAAAAGTAAATTAAAAGATCATAGCCAAAACTTTTAGAACTCGAGTCACGAACGTATGAATATGCCACTGTCGTAATCATAACCAACTACCTCTCGCAACCCTAACCAGTAGGTTTCCACTCTGGCCCTAGAAGGGAAAAAATGCAAGCTTGCTTAAGACTCGTCTACATTCACAGTTCGCCCATAGGTAGGTTTTCACTCATATGGTTGATCTGCTCTTTTCAAACTAGATCTGGCCCCGGATGAATACTTTCACAACACCAAGAACCTAGATTATATTGTAGTTCATGACGCTACTCCCATGCTAATGGAATCCTCATCAAAAATGTATAGCCCCCATCTAAAATCCCTTAAACCCAACAATAAAACTTCTCAGACATGATTAAAGAAAGCAAAAACATTGTATTAAAAAGCTGTATTGAATATCGATATGGTAAAGGAACATAAAAGGTTCAAGAGATAGATATTTATCTTCCTAGACCTAAAACTAAGAAAATGAAAGACAAAAACTTAAAAGCTGCTAAAAGAGAAATTGCATATCGTCTAGGGCTCCTAAAACATGTATTTATAGTGTTCAAGTCATTTTTGGGCGTCATTTAGGGTTTTCCAAATGATGGAATCGTCTTGGGCTTGAAAATGGGCTTCTAGGCCGGACAGACCAATCTCCACGATCGGAAAGGACGGGACCGATGTAAATTGGGTGTTAGCCGCAGGTAGGAATGCTTGCCGGCTGATTTATGAGACATCTTGCTCTTCGTGTAACTTTTGATTGAACTGTTAGATTGCCATGATGTAAAGTGTGCTGGAAAACTGGTAACTTCATCCTTAATGTCTCCAAATTTGAGCTGGATCGGACGGTGAGAAGGTCTTCATTTGAGGGTGAACTTCTGACGGTTTGACTCTGAGTTGAAAATCTGGTCTTTTATCCATTTTGTTAAGATTTTTCCAAAGTTTTCCGAAAAGAGTCTTGAAACTACAAGTACTAAAAAACATAATAGAAACATTTAAAAGCAGTAGAAAATGAACATAAAATAAGTATTTCAAAACGATCCATAAAAATGATGAAAATACGGTGTTATAAGCGCCTATTCTTTTTCCTTCCCGCGTTTATCGCTACCTGAAAAACCATCCACAAAAATATACATTCCTTTGCCTATATATCATATATGCGTATGTATGCATTTTATGCTTTAATCCCTAGTCCTTTTATCCATACTTGGAACATCTATTTTAATCGGACCCAGGTTGGCTTCGGATCCAGCCGAGTCTTGGTGGAATCGGTCCCATCCCCGAGCCGCTCGGCGGTTTATGCACACCCGGCCCGAACATTACCAAAAACCATCACAGGTCAAATCTAAATTCCAGGCCGGCAATCTTTGTGGTTTGTAAGCCAATTCACCCGCTGGGACAGCCAAGTCTAGAATTTTTCGTGCATGGGTTTTCTGACGAACCGGAGTACCAGTTCGGTACATTAAACCTTTTTAAAACGCACCTTAGCCACACCACGGTTGATTATGTCATGCCCGCGTGAACTCTCTACAGGTTGATCCTTTCCGATCAAGCGTATATCCTCCTCGGCCTGTCTTTGCGACCCGCACCAGCCGCTCTGGCCTTATCCTAGCTTCACTCGGTCACTCTCTTTGTTCTCTCGGTTCTGTTGTAATTTGGGCAGAGTTTCTCCCCCTTAGTTGTGCGTACCCAAAAATGTGGACAAAGGGGTTTGTAACCGCCATCGGTGAACAAGTGTGTATGATTTGGACGAACATGCGTGTTGTTTGGTGGAATGGTCTTCGCAACCATTCAACCATAACAACCTATAACCGCCCATGACTACCCCATTCCAGCTACCTCACTTACCACTCAGCTATACTAACTGTCTTACTCTTAACCCAGCTGAGCTGAGCTTCCCGTCACCTGATCCAGCTAGCTTAGCTCAACCATCCAGGTCATCTTAGCCCAATCCTCCTTATTGAGCTATCTTTTTCTCTTATTCCCGGCTAAGTCCCACATTGAGCTATTTTGGACCATGGCTCGAGTTCTTCCTTAGACTCTCGACCATTTCACGGCCGTGGTCTGTCTCGACGATCCTATTGTGGATCGGGGACGTTACAATTCTTCTCCCCCCCCCTTGAAAGGGATTTGTCCTTGAATCCGGTTTAAGGGGTAGAACCTTGTTCCATTCCTCGAACCACTCGGGATAATCAGCCTTCATCTGATACTCTGTTTCCCAAGTTTCTTCTTCTACACCATTACTTTCCCAAACAACTTTCACCATCAGAATCATTTTTTTTCTTGTTGCTTTTTCCATCTTATCAATGATCCAAACTGGTCTTCTTTCTACGGTCAGATTCTCTTTAAGGTTCGAAGAGATCTCGGCTAGGACTTTATCATGATCTATTAAGCACTTCCTTAGTTGTGATACATGGAAAACGTTGTGGAATGCTTTCATCTCCGGTGGTAAAGCCAACTTGTATCGACTGCCCCAAACGTTTCCAATTCGGAATGGTCCTATGTACCTCGGATCAAGCTTTCCCTTTTTGGAAATTCGAGCCCTTCCCTTGAACGTGATCATCTTCACATAGACCAGATCGCCTACCGCGAACTCAAGGTCTTTTCGACGCTTGTCCGCATAGCTCTTATGTCCATCTTGAGCTTCCTTCATTTTTATCCTTTTCTTTCCGTAGTTTCTTTCACAATGACCGGCCCGATTACACTCCGCTCCTCCACTTAGGTCCAACAAAGCGGTGTTCAGCACAGCCGCCCATATAAAGCTTCAGCGACATTCCAATGCTGGCTTGGTAACTGTTGTTGTAGGAAATTCGGCTAAAGGTAAATACTTTTTCCATGAACCGCCCCAATCCAAAACGCAAGCCCGTAGCATGTCCTCCAGTATTTGTATGATCCGTTCCGACTGTCCGTCTGTCTGTAGATGATAAGTCGTGCTCATGTTCACTCTCGTTCTTAAGAGCTTTTGGAAAGCCCTCTAGAAATAAGAAATGAACCGCAAGCCCAAACGTTTCCAATTCGGAATGGTCCTATGTACCTCGGATCAAGCTTTCCCTTTTTGGAAATTCGAGCCCTTCCCTTGAACGTGATCATCTTCACATAGACCAGATCGCCTACCGCGAACTCAAGGTCTTTTCGACGCTTGTCCGCATAGCTCTTATGTCCATCTTGAGCTTCCTTCATTTTTATCCTTTTCTTTCCGTAGTTTCTTTCACAATGACCGGCCCGATGACACTCCGCTCTTCCACATAGGTCCAACAAAGCGGTGTTCAGCACAGCCGCCCATATAAAGCTTCAGCGACATTCCAATGTTGGCTTGGTAACTGTTGTTGTAGGAAATTCGGCTAAAGGTAAATACTTTTTCCATGAACAGCCCCAATCCAAAACGCAAGCCCGTAGCATGTCCTCCAGTATTTGTATGATCTGTTCCGACTGTCCGTCTGTCTGTAGATGGTAATTCGTGCTCATGTTCACTCTCGTTCTTAAGAGCTTTTGGAAAGCCCTCTAGAAATAAGAAATGAACCGCGAGTCCCTGTCTGAGACTATGCTTGCCGGAACACCATGCAAACAAACTAACTCGTCCATATATCTTCCCACGATTTGTTCAACACCATCCGTCTTAATCACGATGAACTGAGCTGACTTAATTAATTGATCTACCATAACCCCGACCGCATCTTGTCCTGTCCTTGTCTGGGGAAAATCAGTCACGAATCCATCGTTATATGTTCCCATTTTCCACTCCGGAATGGGTAAACTTTGCAACAACCCACTCAAGATTTGATGTTCTGCCTGTACCAGTTGATAAGTCGGACATCTTGACACCCTCTCAGCCACGTCCCTTTTCATTTTCGACCCAATAATAATACCGTTTAAAATCTTGGTACATCTTGTTAAATCCGGGATGAATCGAGAACTTAAACTGATGCACTTCTCTAAGGATTTCTTCCTTTAACTCATTCACCTGGGACACAGATTCGGCCATTAACCACAACTGTGCCATTGTTTGAGGTTTGGTACTCCGTCTTCCCGTTTTGCACAGCCTTGCACAGGACCTCATCTTTTCCTTGTGTAATCCGAATCCGGATAAGTAAGTCGGCTTGATCTGATGCCCTTAAGCCCAAAGATTCCAGGTCGGTGAACAAAGCATTAATACCTCCGCTTCTTTTCTTGCAGCCACTTCGAACCGTCTTCTACTCAATGCGTCTGCGATAGATTAACCTTTCCTGGATGGTAGGCTATGACCAAGTCATAATCCGCCACAAGTTCCATCCACCTTCTTTGCCTTAAATATAATTCAGGCTGCGTGAAGATGTACTTCAGACTCTTATGGTCGGTGTAAATTTTCACTTAAGCCCCATAGTAATATGATCGACATATCTTAAGTGCAAAGACTACCGCCACCATTTCTAAGTTGTGGGTTGGATAAGTTCCATCGTGCTTCCGTAGTTGCTTTGATGCATAGGCGATCACCTTGCCTTTTTCCATTATAACACATCCAAGCCTGTTTATAGACGCATCCGTGTACACCACATATGGTTCATCTGTTTCTGGTAAGGCTAGAACCGGTGCGCTTGTTAACATTTCCTTCAGCCCGGAGAAACTCTTTTTCCCACTCCTCCGTCCATGTGAACTTCGCATCCTTCCCGGTCAGCCGCGTCAATGATTTGGCTAAACTTGAGACTCCGTTCATAAACTTTCTGTAATATCCCGCCAAGCCAAAAAAACTCCTTATTTCCAAAGCATTCTTTGGTCTTGGCCATTCCTCAATGGCTTTAATCTTCTCCAGATCAACTGATACACCTTGGTCCGAGACAATGAGTCTTAGGAACCCAATACTCCTTTGCCAGAAGCTACACTTGCTAAGTTTTTTGTATAGCTTTTGGTCCCTTAGACGCTGCAACATCGCCCTCAAATGACCATGATGCATTTCTAGGTTTTTTTAATAAACAAGTATATCATCGATGAATATGATGAGAAACTCGTCTAGACAATCCCATAATATCCCGTTCATCATTTTCATGAAGGCCGCCGGTGCATTTTTCAAGCATAAGACATGACCACAAATTCGAAGTGGCCGTAACTGGTCTGGAATGTCGTCTTACGCACATCCAAAAGGCTCTATGGGAATCTGATGATATCCCGAAGCCAAGTCCACCTTTGAAAACACGGTTGCCCCTTTTAACTTGTCCAGCAGCTCGTCTATCTGAGGCAACGACACTTATTTTTTATAGTTACTCGGTTTAGCCCTCAATAAGCGATGCACAACCTAAAGCTTATGTCTTTCTTCTTAACGAACAGAACCGGTGCTCCCCAGGGTGAACTACTTGGTTTTCCAACATCTCCTCCAACTGTTTCTTTAGCACGGCCATTTCTGTCGGAGCCATCCGATAAGGTACCTTCGAAAGTGGAATAGTTCCAGGTTCAAGTTCTATCGTAAAACCGGTCAGGTGGTAAACCTGTTAAGGCCTGGAAGACATCTTAAAATTTGTTGATTACCGGAATATCCTTTATCTCGGCACCTTTTTCTACTTCGGTCGTGGTAATCGTGGCCAAGTAAGCTTCACAACCCTTATCCAACATCATTTCCGCTTGGATTGCCGAGACCAGTAAACTACCTGAAGTTGGTCAAATTCCTTGAAATTCTAACTTTTTGGCATTTCACTCAAACCGCACCCGTCCACGGTGACAATCTAGCGTAGCTTTATATTTTCCTAGCCAGTCCATTACTAATATCACCTCATGATGCTTGAGTCGGAGCATGACTAGATCCACCGGTAGGTTTACCCCACCGATCATCACCGAGATATCTTGGACCGTTTCTTGCGAGAACATGACCTGACCACCTGCGGCATTGACTATCCCATAGTCTTTCCCATGTTTTCTATGGAACCTGTCTTTTCCTATCATTTCCAGGCTCACAAAACTATGTGTAGCTCCGGTATCAAATAAGACGTGTGTTGACACACCCGCCTATTTCCAAGGTCCCTACACATTTATCCTAAATGATAAGTTCCCTCCTTTTTACCCCGATGCAATGCCATACTCGTAATTTAAATTATTGAACGGGCTAGGAAACTTACCAGTGATCTCACTGTAACTTCCAGCCTTATCAATTCTTGGACAACTCGTATACCCGGGGTGCTACAGCCTGTCTCTTAGCTTGTTGTGTGTCTCCGCTACGGTTTCCCCTTTACTCCATCCGCATTTTTGCTTGCAGCTTAGGACATTCTTTCTTGAAATTTCCAGCTTTTCCGCAATAAAAGCAAGATATTTCCTCATTATTAACCATGAGCTGCCCTTGCGCAATCCGCGGACAGCTTTGAACCGTGTGATTCTTGCTACCGCACTTGGCACATGTTCCAGACACTTTTCAGCATGTGTCCCCGTGCTTCTTTCCACAAGTCGCACATTTTCCTTGTTTAGCCGAGGCTTGACCGTCTTCACCGACCTGATCCCACTTCCGTCCTGTTATCCACGATCTTACTCGCCATTATAGGACATGTCAGGGCTTTTCCTCAATTTTCTTCCTCTATGATGGACTCAACGGCCGCAGCCCGTTCCACTAGTTCTGCAAATGAGTTGAAGGTGCATGAGTAGCAATGGGTTCGGAGATCTCATGTTAAGCCATGGAGGAATCGCCGGATCTGTGTGTTTTCTTTGACAAACTCTCCCCTAACACACCGACAAAGACGGTTAAACTCCACCTCGTACTCCCAGACAGTCCGGTTTCCTTGTGTTAAATCCAAGAATTCTTGCTCAAGTTTATCCCAAGGTTCCGAGAAAAAGTACGTCTGGTTGAACTCGGCTTCGAACTCGGCAAAAGTGTATATACCTCCTGATTGCTTTTCCACCAAGATCCACCAGTTATGTATGCATTGTAAGCTTTAATCCCCAACCCCTTTATCCGTCCTTGGAAAATTTATTCTACTTGGACCGAGGTTGGCTTTGGATCCAGTCTAGACTTGGCCGTGTGTAGGTTTCCCGACGAACCGGAGTACCAGTTCGGTACGCTAAGCCTTATTAAAACGCACCTTAGCCACACCGCAGTTAATTATGCATATGCCCACGTGAACTCTCTACGGCTTGATCCTTCCTGATCAAGCGTAAATCCTCCTTGGCCTGTCCTTGCGACCCGCACCCGCTGCTCCGGCCTTATCCCACCGTCACACGGTCACTCCCTTTATTCTTTCGGTTCTGTTGTAATTTAGGCAGAGTTTCTCTCTCATAATTGTGAGTATCCAAAAATGTGGACAAAGGGGTCTATTTATAGATTTTTCCTGTTGTAACCGCCTTGGGCAAACAGGTGTGTATGGTTTGGCCGAACAGGCGTGTTGTTTGGTGGAATGGTCTTCGCAACCATTTGGCCATAACCGCCTATAACCACCCATAACTACCCCAGTCCAGCTAGCTCACTTACCACTCAGCTAGACCAACTGTCTTACTCTTAACCCAGCTGAGCTGAGCTTCCCGGCAGCTATTCCAGATAGCTTAGCTCAACCATCCAGCTTATCTTAGCTCAATCCTCCTTACTGAGCTATCTTTCTCTCTTTTTCCCGGCTAAGTCCCACATTAACGAACTTAACCCATTATTTTTGACCATGGCTCGAGTTCTTCCTTAGACTCTCGACCAATCTTCCCCGCTTGACAGCCATGGTCCGTCCCGACGATTCTATTGCGGATCGGACATGTTACAAAACCCCCAATGAGAGCTACACGTCCAAGAGACCTAACATAGATCACTTGAGGGTTTTTGGCTGTGTTGCTTATGCTAAAGTCAATGGTCCATATCTTAAGAAGTTAGAAGAGAGATCAAAGAGTGTTCTTAATCTTGGAACTGAGCCAGGTTCTAAAGCTTATAGACTCTATGATCCAAAGGCTGGAAATGTAATAGTAAGTAGAGATGTAATCTTCGACGAGAAAAAAGCTTAGGATTGGTCAATCTCAACAAGAGACACTGATGGAAAACCAGGCAAGCTCAAACTGCCATACGATGATATTACAGGGGATGAAGCTGAGCACAACGAAGCTCAGAACGACGATCAAGATCAAGCCCCTATTGACCATGATGTGGTAGAAGAAGCAGATAACGTTGATCAAGAGATAAACCGAGGAGAAGAACGAATCATACGGAAACCAAGGTATCTGGACAATTTCGTGATGTTTGCAGATCAAGAAGGTGAAAGATTACTCATCACCGTCGATGGAGAACCAGAAAACTATCTTGAGACAGAGCATCTAAAGGAATGGATTGAAGCAATGAGAGCTGAGCTGGATTCTATCTCAAGGAACAAGACCTGGGATCTTGTTAAAAGACCAAATGGTGTAAGACCTATAGGACTAAAGAGGATCTACAAGATAAAGAGGAATGCTGATGGATCGGTGAACAATTATAAAGCACGCCTTGTCGCAAAAGGGTATGTGCAGCAACAGGGAATTGATTTCGTACCATAAAGCCTGCTAATAGCTCTTTCAGCGACAAAAGGATGGGAGATACATCATCCAGACGTCAAGACGGCATTGATGTGTGCGTAGGTGAGGGTGTCAAGTTTTACCTTAATAGAATCAATAAACCGCAAGTGCACAGCTGATCGATTGTAGTACTTAGGGATCGAATCCACAAGGAAGGAGAATCTTTTCCTGCAAAAGCCTTTGAAAGAAATATGAAGTAAGGAAGTCTAGAACTGGTCAAAATTCAAAGGTGTTTTGGGGTGTCACTAAAACGTAAATCCTAAACTAAACGGGAAAACGAAAATTACAAAAGAAATCGGCTGGGAAAACTAAAGAAAACCTACTCTAAAACTTGAGTAAAATCGGTTGGGAATGAAAATAACCTAATGACTAAAAGCTTGAATGATATTTGATGTAAGACAATAAAAATGAAGCGCTGGGTTTTCAGGTAAATTATCTCTGAGGTATGAACGATTCAAAACATTGCTAAAAGATAATTTTAAAAGATCCTAGCTAAAAGATCCTAGTCACAAAGGTATGATTACGTCACTCTCGTGATCATAACCAACTATATCTCGCAACCTTGACCAGTAGGTTTCTACTCTGGCCCTGGAAGGGAAGAGATGTGAGCTTGCTTAAGACTCGTCAACATTCACAGCTCACCCATAGGCAGGTTTCCACTCCTATTGCAGAATTGCTTCTCAAACTAGATCTGGCTCCTAATGAAAACGTTCGCAACACTACAAACCTAAATCAGATTATAGTTCATGACGCTACTCCCATGCATTAAAAATAAGTTTAGAAGACAAAATTCTAGGATTCGGTTTTAATAGCTAATGAAATTCTCATCGAACATTATAGTCCCCATTAAAAATACCTTAAACCCAACAACAGAACTACTCAGACATGATTCAAGAAAGCAAAACATTTTATTGAAAAGCTGAATATAAATCGATATTGAAAATAAACAAAAATGGTTTAAGAGATAGATCTCTATCTTCCAAAACTTAAAACAACTCTAAAAGTATTAAAAACGTAAAGGGAGGATTACTAAAGTATCATTCAAACCTATGTTTATTAACAGTTTGACACACTTTTATTTTTTATGCTAGAGTAACCTCGTATACCGATTATGCCTTTTTGGGCTTAGATGAGAAAAGGGCTTTGATGAGAAAAAAGTTGTTACAAAAATGCCATTACTTTTTATATGCCACGTAAGCAAAAAGTAGTGTGAAATTAAACATAAGTCTACCAATATTTTGTAGTAGACTTGTTAAAATTTGGTAAACGCAAATTTTTGTTGGTAGATTTATTTGGCAGAAGGTAGATTTGTTGAAACTTAGTAGACTTGTTTTGGTAGACATATTTTAATAGAATGGTTGACTTATTTTTTGTCGGTAGACAAATTCTTTGAGGGTAGATTTATTATCTTTAATAATAGACTTATGAATATTCTGTTGACTTATGATAAGTGTTTGACTTTTTGTAGATTTAAATTGTTATGGCGACAGAATCATCTTAAAATTTGGTAGACGTATTTGTAATAGTGAAAGATTTATTTACTTTGATGTACAGTAGACTTATTTAGGTTGGTAGATTTATTACTATTTATGGTAGCTTTATTAGAATTTGGTAGATTTATTAGTTTTAATGGTAGATTTAAAACCGTTGAAATTCAGTAAATAATGTGGTAGGTTTAATTACAAGTATGGTAGATTTATTAATTCTTGGTAGATTTATTAATTTTTGGTAGATTTATTAATTCTTGGTAGATTTATTAATTCTTGGTAGATTTATTAATTCTTGGTAGATTTATTAATTTTTGGTAGATTTATTAATTATTGGTAGATTTATTAAATTTTGGTAGATTTATTAAATTTTGGTAGATTTATTAATTATTGGTAGATTTATTAATTCTTGGTAGATTTATTATTTCTTGGTAGATTTATTATTTCTTGGAAGATTTATTAATTCTTGGTAGATTTATTAGTTCTTGGTAGATTTATTAGTTCTTGGTAGATTTATTAGTTCTTGGTAGATTTATTAGTTTTTGGTAGATTTATTAGTTCTTGGTAGATTTATTAGTTCTTGGTAAATTTATTAGTTCTTGGTAGATTCATTAATTCTTGGTAGATTTAATATTTCTGATTTATAATTATGGTAGACTTATAATTGTTTTTGGTATTTACTCAGAAAACCTCTACTCGGAAAAATATTGTTCAGTTTAGGAGATTATAAGTATTTACGAGGATGGTAGACTTATTAACAATTTTTGTGGTAGACATTTGACCTTTTTATCACGGGAAATGACATTTTTGCCCACATTTATTATCAATTCTACGAAAAAACTAGACATCCAATTTTGTTAAGTATGAAATGTTTGTGTTTTATGGTAGATTTATTGTAACGATGGTAGATTTTTTTTTTAGATGATTTTTTTTATTAACCTTTCTATTAACGTATATTTCAATGGATATATATTCAGTTGGCAAGTACTACATTGAAAGAAAAAACATGTAAGTGGTAGGCTTGATCTTGATAAAATCTCTTGTGTACATGTCATCGCCACAGTGTAAGTAAGATAAACTTCACCTATATCTACCTATGCCATCCCTTTTACTAAACGAACTATTTGCAACATGCTTATACGAATAGTGTAATGCCAGGAAATGTAAAACTAGTTCTGAACTCTCTTGTAATAATCGATCTATCGGACTTGTACGATTTTCTACATTTTCGAACTCTCTTGTAATAATTGGTCTATCGAACTTCTCGTATTTGATGCAAGATATTTTATGGTTTGGACAACAAATATTGATGTGTCGTGTGGTGAGGGTGTCAAGTTTTACCCTAAATGAAATAAATAGCCGCAAGTGCACAGCTGATCGATTGTAGTACTTAGGGATCGAATCCACAGGGAAGGAGGATCTTTCCTGCAAAAGCCTTCGAAAGAATTATAAAGTAAGGAAGTCTAGAACCAGACGATTTTTTGAGGGTTTTGGTGGTGTCTTTAAAACGTAAAAACTAATCTTAACGAGAAAATACGAGAATTAAAATGACTTAATAACTAAACTTAATGAAATCGACTGAAAACGAGAAAAACGGCTAAACCTAATTGCTTAAATGGAAATCGATTAAGAGAATGAAAATACTAGACTAAAACTTGAAATAAAATCGATGTATATCTATAGAAAAGAGGCGCTGGGCTTCAGGGAAGTTTTCTCAGGGGTATGAACAATTCAAAACATTGCTAGAGAGTAAATTTAATAAGATCTTAGCTTAAACTTTTCGAACTAGAGTCACGGACGTATGAATACGCCACTGTCGTGATCATAGACAACTATCTCTCTCAACCCTGACCAGTAGGTTTCCATTCTGGCCCTGGAAGAGAAGAGATGCATTATGTTTAAGACTCGTCAGCATTCACAAATCGCCCATAGGTAGGTTTCCACTCCTATGTTTGTTTTGTTCTCCCAAACTAGATCTGACACCGGATGAACACTATCGTGTCACCAAGCATCTGGATCAGATTGTAGTTCATGACGCTACTCTCATGCAGTAAAAATAAATTCAGAAGAAAAAGTTCTAAGATTCGGCTTCAATAGCTCATGGAATCCTCATCGAACATATGTATCCCCATCGAAAATCCCTTAGACCCAACAATAAAACCACTCAGACATGATGAACGAAATCAAAAACATAGTATTAAAAAGTAGAGCAATAGTCAAAATTGAAAAGAAAGAACAAGGGTTCAAGAGACAAGTCTCTCTCTCCCTAAACCTAAAAACAAAAGCTTAAAGTAAATTTCTTGCAAAATATTTCGTCTCTCTTTAAAAACGACCTAAATGATATGTATTTATAGTCTCCAATGCTCTCTGGTCTTTAGGGTTCCGGAATTGAGGCTGGGAAAATGATATGGGCTTCAGAAATGGGCTTTCGAACTCAGAGTTGGCTGGCCGCGGTCAGGGTGTGCGTGACCTCAGGGAATGGATGGCTGGCCGCGGTCAGGAAGCCTCTGACCGTGGTAAATGGCTGTTGGTCGCGGGTGGAAATGCTTGCCGGCTGGTTTACGGGACATCTTGCTCTTTGCGTATCTTTTGATTGAACCGTTGGATTGCCAAGCTGTAAGGTGTGCTGGAAAGCTGATACTTCCATCTGTTAGATCTCCTAATTTGAGCTGGATTGGACGGTGAGAAGGCCTTCAATCGGGCTGACGGTTTGACTCTGAGCTGAAAATCTGGTCTTCTATCCATTTTGTTAAGCGTTTCCCTAAGTTTCCTGAAAAGAGTCTTGGAACTACAAATACTAGAAAAACGTAATAAAAGTACTTGAAAGCAATAAAAAAACATAGAAAAAGTATTTCAAATCGATCCATAAAAATGGTCAAAATATGGTGTTATCAACTCCCCCAAACTTAAACCTTTTTTTGTCTTCAAACAAAGCAAAAGCCTAAACTGGTTAAGTGAAAACAAAGATAGGAAATGCACAAATCTCAGAGACATAACTCCTAAACTAGGACCAAAGATCGTGCATTAATCCACAACTTAGTCTAGAAAATTCTCACCAAGACACAAAAGATACTAGTCCACTTTTTCCGTCATGCAAAACTTAAACAATCTAAAACTTGATTCCAGTCAACTAGCTCTCTACATTCATTAAGTGCAATAGTGAATTCTCATTAAAGACATCATCCAGGGTAGACGGCGTTTGGCATTAAAGGGCTGTTTAAGTGGTGGAGTTAAAGTGTTTCGGGTTACCTGATGAATCTGGAGGATGCAAGATAATATACAAAACCGCAAGAGAGATAAGGACCTGTTGATGACCGCAATTTTCAGTCACTTCTTCTTGCCAGATGTTGTTGCATAATCCTTCCTCCTTTGTTGTGAACAGTTATTCCCCCAGACTTAGATTCTTTCCGGGAATCAAAAAAATGGTCTCCAAAACTCCATAAAATCGAACTCCAGTTGCCTTGGGTCTTAAAATTTCAACCTCTCTAGACTCTCTAAGGCTTTTATCTCATTTCCTTTCCTATTTTCAGATTTTTCTTTTTGGAAAAGGAATGCCTTTTAAAGAGAGAGAGACTAGAGGATGAGATTGTACCAAAATTTGAGATTTTTTTAAGGCAAACTGAGCTTCCTCATGTGTTGAGTCCTTCCGGGAACTTTTCCGGTAAAATCGCAGGTCTCTGTCTTTGGTGACTGAAAACTGCGTCGTTCCTCTTTCTCTCCAACGTTTTTACATATATCTGCATATAAGACAATAGAAAACAAGAGTGCATGTGGTTTGAAAGAGGATTGGTTGAGGTGGGGAACTAGCTAAAGATGAACTAGCCATTCAGGATCAACAGAGAGTGGTAAAAAGGGTGAAGGAGTCCTGAATGTATGATTGGTTTCCCTGGTCTAATGCTTCAATGAGAGAATTAAGTCCAAGTTAAGTTCAAATAAAACAGAGCTATTGTATTCCTTCATCTAAATCGAAATCATTCAAATTTCTCTGGGGTACTTCGTTTCGAATGTGCTTAGCTACCGCCTAGTCTAGTCCTAAATCATGAATGAGCATGTCACTAGGAACAGTCTTAAAGCACACAGTCAACTATCATTGATTCATGTTCACCATTCCCTTTAAAACGTATTTTGTTTTGAAAACCGATTTTGAAAAAAACTTTAAGGAAAAATGCAAAAAGTGTAGATAATGCAAGACTCATGAAAGAAAAGTGGTTAGAAAGGAATGAAATCCTCCCCCAGACTTAAATCCAACTGTCCTCAGTGTGAAACAAGTCGAGATTGGATGAGAAAAATGCATAGATAATCAAATTGGTAAGGCCAAATAGAACTTACCTGGATCCGGGATGCTGCTGGAGATGGACCGGATTCATCGAAGAGGTTTGGGAAGGTGATAAGTGGTGATGGAAGGTGGTGGGAAGTAATGAATGAGGTGGAGTAGGGCTTGGTGAGGTGGAATGAGGTGAAGTGGGTGGTTTGAGGTCGGGTATCATCTCAACGACCATTTGCTGCGGTCAGGAGTCACGTGACCGCGGCAAACCGGTGCTCGGCCGCAGTCAGAAAGACGCGGCCGCGGTCGAAGAGGTGTTTCCCACGGTCAGAACACCTGCGACCGCGGAGGCTTAAATGCGGTTCTCATTGGTTCTTGCTGGGCCGAGCAGTCAAGGACCATCCTTCTTTTTGGTTTTTTTTGGTTTTTTGATTTTTTGGCTTTTTTATTTATGAGAAACACCTGAAACTAAGAAAAAGAAAAAGATCAATAGACAAAGAAAGAAAAATCCTAAAGAAAGCAATACCTAAATGGGTTGCCTCCCATTAAGCGCTTTTGTTTTAAGTCGTTCAGCTCGACTGGTGTAGGACGTGGCTTAGTCAAATGAAGAAGATCTTTTCCTAAGACAAGTCTTTTTTGACATCTCCTTGCTTTGTCTAGCAGGTTATTCGTCACTCCAAAGTTCTTCTTCAAACTCTTCTGTTGCAGAACGTTTTCCTGCATTGCTGTTGTATGGGACAGCTTCTGTGAAGACATCTTTGTCGACATTAGCAAATGAAATCCTCCGGTTTGCCCAGTCCATTATAGCTCCGGAAGTTGCTAGAAATTAAAAGACCATCCGAGAATCACTGGATGTGTTGCGTCTCTTGTTTCGACAATGTAGAAGTCGACAGGCACGATGCAATCTCTTATTCTCAAAGGAATGTCATGAGCTATTCCTTGAGGTGTTGCATTGGAATCATCAGCTAGACTAATCCTTGCTCTAGTCCTGCACAGGTGTTTAATACCAAGTCTCAAAGAAATTTCCTTAGACATCATGTTAAGACAATCTCCAGAATCACAAAGTACGTTTTTAAACATTTCTCCTCTAATAGAATAAGAGATGAGAAACTGACATGCACCTTCGATTTTGTGAAGTGTTCGAACAGGTTTATCTCTTCTGACATGATTGAACAAGTCTTCTATTTCAGGGATTGATTCCTTGCTCTCACAGAAGTAGTAGCCTATCATGAAGTCCTTGCAAGCTCTGGCAAAGGTGATTCCTTCATTGAACTCATCGAGTTTCTCTTTGCTTATTTTGTTGGTGTAGTAGCTTCATTCTTCAGGTCTTTGAAGGTGGATTGAATAAATTGCAGCATCAGGTGATGTCCTGGGAAAGGACAGGCGTCTGGCTCTCCTAAAGTAGGTTCGGATATCCTCTTTTGTCTCCTTGCTGTGCCTAAAGAAAACTTGTAAACAACCAAGATGCCATATATCATCAAAACCTGTATAAAGAAGGATCGATTTCACAAATTTGTTGAATTCAATGAGTGTTTCCCTGGAGATTGGTGCTCCTAATTCCACCAATTTGTCTCGATTGCCTCCTTCTATGAACAGACGTTAGTCTTCGTCCTCGAGGTATTGTCCTTCATATTCATCTTCATAAGCTAAAGCTATGTTGCAGGGAAATACCTCATCTTCCTCTTGAGATATTTTGGAGCTGATGGCGTACACTGTTTGCTCAAGAAAAGGAGTCCTGACCATTCCGGCAGGAGCATCTAATGAACATTGACCTGTGAGAATCGAAGGAGGCTGATGCGAATCTGACCGATGATTTGCCGCGGGTGGAGGACACACGACCGCGGGAGGAGGGTTATTTTCCGTGGGTAGGATGCTCACGACCGCGGCTGGAGTGTAGTTGGTCGGGGTCGCAACCACGGGAGAGAGACTCCGAGATGGTTTAGCTGTTTCATCTTCTCCTTTGCCATCTAAACAGATTTTTGGATCTTCCAACTCTATTTCCTCTTCTTTTAGGTCAAGATCTTTGATGGGAAGCGTCGAACCATTCGTTTCACGTCCTTGCATAAGCTTTTCGACTTTGTCCACAGTTGAGTCGATTTCTTCTGCTTTGTCTCGAACCTTGTGTACTCCATCCCAAATCTCTTCCACGTAGGAGTAGGTTTGGTTGTTATGGTCATTAATAGTTTCTTCTGCTTCATCGAGCTTGATCTCTAAGGTGCGGATGTTTCCACTGGCTTTGCGAATGCTGACTTCGTTCTCTCCGACTCGTCTTCTACTGCTTCTATCCTCTCTTTCATAGTCTCAGCATCCTTGTTTGCTTGAGTCTCGATGGTTTTAACTTGAGCAGAAAGATCTTCAAGCTTTTTGTTAAAGTGAGTCGACATGTTGTCAATTTTCTCGTGAAGGGCGGCTCTTGACACGGCTTGAACTGCGATGAATTGCATGATCACCGTTTCTAGCTGACTCAATCGGTGACTGAGCTGGGTGATAACACCGGATTTTGACCATTTTTATGGATCATTTTAATATCTTTTACAGGTGTTTTTACTCCATTTTCAAAGGTTTTCAAAGGATTTCTATGTTTCTGGATTTTAAAAGACTTTTCAGGTAATTTGGGATAAAGAGGCATAAAATAGAACAAAAAGACTCTTTTGGATAAATGCAGACCGTCAGAACTCTGATGGAGAGACGAAGACCTTCTCACCGTCTGATCACCCTCAAAATTGGACAACTTATAGAAGAATCAACCAGCTTTCAAATGCACTTGGTTTGGAGACATTCCAACGGTTGGATCTCAAGATATCCATTAGCCCCGAAGCCACGCGGAGTCGGCCAGCAGCTCACGCGACCGCGGCCAACAAGCTATTTGCCGCGGTCAGAAGCTTCCCGACCGCGGGAAACAAGCCAATTGCCGCGGTCACAGCACTCCCGACCGCGGCATTCAAGCTCCGACTTAAAGCCCACTTATCTGAAGCCCAAAGTCATTCCCAGCCTCAATTCCGGAACCCTAGAGACCATGGAGTATTGGAGACTATAAATACATGTCATTTAGGTCGTTTTTAGGAGAGCTTTTGATACTTTACAGAAACCCTTTTCCTTTAGCCGTTTTTATGAGATTTTTGTAGAAGATTGTTCAAGTCCGAGTTCTTCAATAGAGAAGCTTTCTTTATCTCTTTTCTTTGCTGTTTTTCATTACTTTTATTAAAACCAATGATGATGTCGAACTCAGCCATGTCTGAGTAGATCCCGAGTTGGGCTTAGGGTTCCCGAAAGGGGCTTTCATAATCAATTAAGACATCTAGGTTTATAGATCTGGGATTTCGACCTGTTCTCTGTTTATTCTTGTTCTTATTGCATGTATGCTTGATTGATCACCTAGTATCTGATCTAGATAGTTAGTGTTGCGAAAGTTTTCATTAAGTATCAGCCCTAGAATGAAACAGGCGATTTTTCCGTAGGAGTGGAAACCTACCTGCGGCGAGATCGTGAGTATTGACGAGTCTTATGCAGCTCTTGCGTTCTCTCCCTTCCAGAGCCAGAGTGGAAACCTACTGGTCAGGGTTGAGAGAAACAGTTGGTTATGATCACGACAGTGACGTAGTCATACCGCCGTACTCTAGCTCTAGAACCCATATATTGTTATCCGTCAATCCCAATCTATCTACCTTAATGTTAAAACCGATTATGATCCCTTAGAGTTCCCAAAAGCTCAGCGTTTTTAGCCATAGTTTACAATTCCATCAATTTTTACTTGCTTTCTTAGACCTGCATTTCAATTTCCTTAGTTCGTTATTTACTTGCTTTATTTACCTTTCATGCGATATTTTACTTGCCTTATTTTTGTTTAGTTCGATATTTTACTTGTTCTACTGCCTTTCATTCGGTTTCTTTACTTGCCTTGTAGGATAGATTTATTTGCTTTATTTTTCTTTAGTTTAATTCAAGAAAAACAACCAACCTTTAAAACCAATTTAGTTTAGACATAAAGTTAAAAACCGTAGAAGAATACCAGGTACACAAATCTCTGTGGATTCGATCCCTAAATACTACAACAGATTAGCTGTGCACTTGCGGCTTTCTTTTATTTTGTTAAGGGTAAAACTTGTTCCCTCACGTAGTTGACACACTCAGCACCGCATCAAGTTTTTGGCGCCGTTGCCGGGGATTTGTTTCGCTGCCTTTTGCTATTTTTCTTGTTTTAACTTCTGTTCTAGACACCTGATCTCTAGTTCTTTCTTAAAGTTTTTCTGAACTATCTTTCCCTTCTTTTGTCTTTCTCTGAGTTGCATGAATACCAGGCGTAGACCTGCAGGAGACATTCCAATTCTAGACGAGATAGACAGACACGAAAGAGAATTTCGAAGACTTAGACGAATGCAAGGAATGGCCAACGACGACCAGCCTGGAGATCCTATTAATCGAAATTTAAATATGGACCAAGACGGGTCCGAACATGGAGAAAACAAAGAGAATGATCACATAGAAGGTGATCATGCTCGACAAGATGGAGAGGAAGATGATGTTCTTCCAAGAAACCACCAGAACCGAGAGAGAGAAGGACGTGAATACCTTGATCCACCCATCAATGTAGCCCATGGTGACCACCCAGCAATGCAGCCGAATGAACGCGTTCACCGCCCCATTCCGTCAGCAAATCAACATCGAAGACAAGCCAGGAACCATCGCATAGCTGATTTTGATGCACCTACTCAAAATTTTCAGAATCGACCTGCGATTCAAGTACCATTTCCAAACCGGAATGAGTTTGAAGTCAAGCCTCAAATCATCTCACTGGTGAAGCAAACCCAATTTCATGGAGTTCCTTCTGAGCACCCAATGGACCATATCAAGCTTTTTGAAGAAATTTGCAGCATGATGAGAACAAACCAAATTCCACCTGACTATCTAAAGTGTAAGTTGTTCCCTTTTTCATTAGCAGATAAAGCTCACCGTTGGTTGAAGTCTTTGCCTGCAGGATCGATTACTAATTGGGAAGAATGTAGAACTTCTTTCTTGAACCACTTCTACACTAAGTCAAGGTCGAACAATTTGAGAACGAAGATCTCAACCTTTCAACAAGGGCCAACTGAATCTTTCTATGGAGCTTGGGAACGTTTTAAGGAGTATGAACGTGATTGCCCTCATCATGGATTTCATGGATCAAGCTTGCTGAGCACATTTTATCGAGGTTTGCAACCAAAATACAAACTTTCACTTGATACAGCTAGCAATGGAGATTTTGGGCAAAAGACGATAACTCAAGGAAGAGCCCTCATCGAGAATTTGGCTCAAGCCAATAGCAATGATTGTCCTGAATATGATCGATCGATGAAGCAAGCCGGAACAGACAACAAGGAGATAACCGAGTTGAAGAACATGGTGAGCCAGCTTCTGAGGAGCAACAATCGCCTGATCCATGCTTGTGAAACCAACAATGGCGCAGAAGATGAAGGACCTAGTGATTTCGATCACATTAATCAAGCATTTCAAGAAGAAGATGTGAACTACGTAGGAGCACTAGTGCCATACCAAAATCGCTCCAACAACAACTTCAACAACAACTTCCGGAATGCAAATTACAACAATCTCTCTTACCGTAATCCAAATGTGGAGAATCCTCAAGATCAGTACTATCCACCTCAGCAAAAATCATTCCAAAACAAGTTTCAAGGCGGAAACTTTGGAGGAATAGTACCATACCAACTGCGACAGCCATATAACTACCAAGGTACGAATTTTAACAATCAATTCGTACAACAGCAGGGAGTCACGACGAACCAGCTAGCTTCACAAATCGGTAGACTTGAACAGTCAATCCAACAACTCGTTATGACGAACAAAAAAGCATCTAAAGACATGAACGTGAAAGTGGACTGCATGTACAATGATCTGAATGGTAAGTTTGAATCTTTATCTTCGCACGTAAAAAAGTTAGATGTGCAGGTTGCCCAAACAGCCGACTCTATGAAGAGGCAAAGTGGAGTTCTTCCAGGAAGAGTTGAAGATAACCCTAAGAAGTTTTGCAACGCCATAACCACATTGCCCGAAGAAGAGACCGGAACCGATGGAAAGGAAGAAGAAATCCCGATCTTTGTACCACTGTACAAGGATATCGATCCCAAGCAGCCACCGTTTAAGGTACCCGAACGATCACCGTTTCAAAGGCTTACCAAAGCCGATGATCCGGATGTTTTGTTTTCCAGTGTTTCATTTCAGGAATCAAGTTTACAGACTGCTTGTGCGATTCCGGAGCCAATGTCAACATCATGTCTAAGACATTTGCCGAAAAATTGGGCATAAAAACCTTAAGGACATCGACGGTTAAGGTTATCTTTGGAGATTCATCTCAAAAAGATACTGAAGGGGCGATTCATGACCTACAAGTTCTATTGGGAGATAAGATTGTTCCAGCAGATTTCCAAGTCCTGGAGATGGATAAAGACAAGGAGAGGCCACTCATTTTCGGGAGGTCATTCCTAGCTACGGTAGGAGCAATAATCGATCACGCAAACCGGCGTGCTGTTTTCCTCAATGTGGACAGAAAAAGGTACTATCCTACTATCTTAGATGAATTTCCAAGCAAAGGAAACAGGCCAAAAGAGAAAGAAAAGGAGAAGCCGAAAGCTTTTGCAAAGATCAAAATCATCATTCCACCAGATGCAACAGAAACTAGTGAGGACCAAATCCAGGAGCTGATCGAAAACACAAAAAGGGTTCTGAACAACATTAAGGTCCGAAAGAAGATTAAAGGTAAGAAGATTTCTCTTCAAGGGGAAGAAGTAAAACCTCCACCAACCGGAAGTGATAAAGGCACATCAAGTGGAGTGCCATTCAAATCAGCTTGATTCCTCATGCTTACGTCGAGCTAAACGACTTAAAACAAAAGCGCTTAATGGGAGGCAACCCATTTTGGTACTCTTTCTTTTAGTTTTTCCATTTTAGAATTTATGCTTTCTTTTTCTTTTTAAGTTTTAGGTATTTTATAAAACAAAAACACAAAAAATCAGAAAATTAGAAAAACCAAAGAGAAAAAGGTAGGTCTTTAGCTGCTCGGCCCGGCAAAGACAAGAAGATTGAAAACAGGCCGCAAGAGGAAGACCTGCGGTCGCAACTGACGCGACCGCGGCACCGTGAATGCGACCGCGGCCGAGCCCTCATCCACCGCGGTCGCGCGTCTCCTGACCGCGGCCGTTGGTCGTTGAGGTGATGTCGCGGATTTGTGACGTTTTTCGGTGATTCCCGGTGTTTCCCGAAATGTTCCCGGTAAAACCCGAAAAGATCCTCCGTAAGTTTTAAACTTTCCTAATGTGCAAACAACAAAAGGTAAGTTCCCGTAAACTTAAAAATTTCCAGATATTTTCCGTTTTTGCTTCAAAAACGCTTTTTAAATAAAAGAAACAAACTTTTTGGATCAAAACTCTTTCTTCTCTTCTTCTCCAAAAGACTTAGAGATTTAGGAGAAAGAACACATTTTTAAATTCTTAAGCTTTTTAAGAGATTTTGCTCAAACCTCACTCTTTTTCGAAGCTGATTTCAATTCTGCCATCAATTCTCTCTTCCCAGCAAGGTATGGACCTCAAACTCACCATTCTTACTCGATTTTGAACTTAGGGTTTTCTTTAAAAACCCAGAATCTTGGTCTATTGATGGTGGAAATAGTTTAAGGATGATAGATTATCCATCTAAAAATTGATTTTAGCACCTAGCTTAAGAGGAATTGAGATTTTTGAAATTTGGATTCTTCATGCTTCATAAAAATCGAATTTGGAACAGCAAAATTGATGAATTTGATTTAGTCTTGTGTGATTAGTGATTAGTATTGGGTAATCTTTAATTAGAATTCACATGGAAATTGCTCATAAAAACCGATTTTTAGAAGATTTCTATGTTGAAAACATCAAAAATCTGAAATTAGTCATGAACTACTTGATTTCTCTGATTTAATATCAATTTTGTTTGCTAATAATTTTAATTAATCTCTTTATACTAGTATTAGTATAACAGATCTTAATGTGTTAAAATTAGCATCCAAAATTCACTATTTTTCCAAGAATCATTTCATTTTGCAGAAAATGGATGAAACCAGATCCCGAAGGAGCCGTCGAACTGGTGGCAGCTCCGATGATATTCCCGACGATGCTACTTTAGGAGAGTACATGCTGAACCAAGCCAGACCGAGAAGAAGAAGCTATGTGATGAGATTGCTCCAGCACTCGAGGGAAACACGAGCACCTCCCGAACCAACACAGATTCGATACATTGGGAGGGAGACAAACCCGAGAGTGGACTATGCAAGGCGTTTCAAGAAGCTGAACATCAAACCCACGCCTTGCATTGATTATCATACACTCGAGATGCTTGGAATCAGAGAGGATGTGATCTGGTACATCGATGCACTTAAGCTGAGACCCTACTTGGAGCTGAACCTTCTGACTTATCCTGAGCTAGTCCGTGAGCTTTTAGCGACTGTTACACTCCACCACACGAAGAGGAGGAACCCCAGAGCATCAGATGGCATCTTGTCATTCTCTATCCGCGGACAGCCTTATTCTCTCACCATTTCCGAGGTTTGTGAAGCTCTTAAGCTTCCATACACTGATGGCATTTATCTTGAAGATGAACCTGATCTTAACCTGTGGAGGGAGATGGGTCATGGAACCTATGATAGTGGGAGATCTAAGTCAGCCCTTCTAAGCCACCCAGCAGTGAGAGTTGTGCACAAACTCTTAGCACACACGATTTTCTCTAGAGCCAACATGGGAGGTGTCTTGAAGACTGAGCTCATTACACTTCAGATTCCGTTTATGGATGACCCACGACTTGTCTGCTTTGCCTGGATCATATCGCAGAATATGGTAAAGGTGAAGCATGATTTACATGGTTGCGACGACGCTACTCCAGCCTTCGAGAGTGCTATTACAGCGATACTACAGGCTGTTGGATTTGATTTCTCATCTGATGATCCACTTTCTGATGTCTGGTATGATCTACTTTATCTCTCTCGCGATCACACTATCTCTCGTGCTGATTTCGATCCAGACAGGTTTGGTTACAAATATTGCACTGGCACTGAGGAGCACCGAGTCTGCTTACCTTCATCATCTATACCGAGATTGTGCAACGGAGGACGCCCTCGATGGACTCCGGAATCCGATGATTTTCTGCCATCCGTACCTCGATTACCATTCACCATTGGCCAGTACATAGTGGCCAAGGCGAGGCATGATGCAGCTGTGGCCCGTGCTCATTTTCAGCCATCCATTCCGACCGGCCACACTTCATCATCTACATCATCTCACACTCATTCCGATCTGGAGCGCAGAGTTGAGAGACAGGGACGATGCTTTGAGCGCGTTGTCACCTTCTTACAGGAGCAGCACCAGTTCGCAGACGACACTTCGGAGGATGAGTGATTGATCAGCACTTCACTACCATCACGGTTCTATCATCATTTTATTTTCTTTTATTTTATTTTATTTCGCTTTTATTCACCATCTTCTCACCAACTTTTTCACACTGGGGACAGTGTGATTTAAGTCTGGGGGAGGATGTCTATCCGTACTAATCATTTTTCCTGCTTTGCTTTTAATTTTCAAGTACTTTTTAAATTTAAGTATGTAACCTATTCAACATTAAGTATTTTTCAGGAATGTTTGACGCAAAACTATGATGATTTAGACCTGCACACTTCTACACTATGCATGATAGCTCATTTGTGGTTAGCACTAGACTAGGCGGTAGCTAGAGTACTTGCACTAGGAACTCCCACCAGAGGACTTCTATTCATGGAGATTCTTTCTGACAGGATATACTAGCTCATTTTATTTGGACTTAATATTGATATCTAATTTTCTCATCATTGATTTTAGGCAGGCATCGACATACACATCTAGGACGTCTTTTACCATCACTTTTACCACTCTTTGTCGTCCTAGATGACCAGTTTATCTTTATCTGGTACCATACCCTAAACCCAAAACCTTTGTTTTCAATCCTCATGCATTCTCTCTTTAGTTTATATCAGCAGATATGTGCAAAAACGTCGGAGAGAAGAGGAGCGACGCAATTTTCAGTCACTCGCAAAAGAGACTGGATGGAATTGGGAAGGAAGAGTATCAGAAACATAATAAAGCTTTACAAGACAGATATTAACTGGTAAATTCATGCTCTCTAAGACTCTATATCTAAAGGCGTTCCCTTTTTAAAAAAAAAAAAAAAAAAAAATGTGAAAAGAGAAAGGGAAACAAAAAGCCTAATGAGTCTTAGATTGTCGAAATTTGTGGAGCAATGAGCAACCACTATTCGTTTAAGGAGCTATTGTTTTGAAAGATTTACAAAAATCTAAGTCAGGGGGAGTTTGGAGAGAACTTGAGGAAGAAGACCATGAATCCATATCAAGAAGAAAGTGACTGAAAACTGTGGATACCAACAGCTTCACTCTCTCTTGCGGTTTTGCATAATGTCCTATATCCTCCAGATCTTCAGGTAACCCTTAAACACAAAAAGCCATACTCCCAAAATAATCCTTCTTTACACCTAGCCTAGATTGCCTTGCCTAGATTTTCTTTGATGAGAACCACCGAGATTTTTAATGAATGTTAAGAGCTAGTTGACTGGAAGTTAGATCTTAGTGCATAGATTTCTGCATGACGGATTAACGGACTAGTTATGCCTGTATTGCTAGTGAGAATTTTCTAGGCTATTCTCGATTGATGCATACTGATTGATATTGGTCTAGAAGTTTGGTCTCTGAGATTTTGTTTAGTTCCTGCGTTTTCAAACCTCTCGCCGAGATTTAGCCTTTGTTTTGTTTGAGGACAAACAAAAGACTAAGTCTGGGGGAGTTGATAACACCGGATTTTGACCATTTTTATGGATCATTTTAATATCTTTTACAGGTGTTTTTACTCCATTTTCAAAGGTTTCAAAGGATTTCTATGTTTCCGGATTTTAAAAGACTTTTCAGGTAATTTGGGATAAAGAGGCATAAAATGGAACAAAAAGACTCTTTTGGATAAATGCAGACCGTCAGAACTCTCATGGAGAGACGAAGACCTTCTCACCGTCTGATCACCCTCAAAATTGGACAACTTATAGAAGAATCAACCAGCTTTCAAATGCACTTGGTTTGGAGACATTCCAACGGTTGGATCTCAAGATATTCCATTAGCCCCGAAGCCACGCGGAGTCGACCAGCAGCTCACGCGACTGCGGCCAACAAGCTATTTGTCACGGTCAGAAGCTTCCCGACCGCGGGAAACAAGCCAATTGCCGCGGTCACAGCACTCCCGACCGCGGCATTCAAGCTCCGACTTAAAGCCCACTTATCTGAAGCCCAAAGTCATTCCCAGCCTCAATTCCGGAACCCTAGAGACCATGGAGTATTGGAGACTATGAATACATGTCATTTAGGTCGTTTTCCGGAACCCTAGAGCTTTTGATACTTTACAGAAACCCTTTTCCTTTAGCAGTTTTTATGAGATTTTTGTAGAAGATTGTTCAAGTCCGAGTTCTTCAATAGACTTGCTTTCTTTATCTCTTTTCTTTGCTGTTTTTCATTACTTTTATTAAAATCAATGATGATGTCGAACTCAGCCATGTCTGAGTAGATCCCGAGTTGGGCTTAGGGTTCCCGAAAGGGGCTCTCATAATCGATTAAGACATCTAGGTTTATAGATCTGGGATTTCGACCTTTTCTCTGTTTATTCTTGTTCTTATTGCATGTATGCTTGATTGATCACCTAGTATCTGATCTAGATAGTTAGTGTTGCGAAAGTTTTCATTAAGTATCAGCCCTAGAATGAAATAGGCGATTTTTCCATAGGAGTGGAAACCTACCTGCGGCGAGATCATGAGTATTGACGAGTCTTATGCAGCTCTTGCGTTCTCTCCCTTCCAGGGCCAGAGTGGAAACCTACTGGTCAGGGTTGCGAGAAACAGTTGGTTATGATCACAACAGTGACGTAGTCATACCGCCGTACTCTAGCTCTAGAACCCATATATTGTTATCCGTCAATCCCAATCTATCTACCTTAATGTTAAAACCGATTATGATCCCTTAGAGTTCCCAAAAGCTCAGCGTTTTTAGCCATAGTTTACAATTCCATCGATTTTTACTTGCTTTCTTAGACCTGCATTTCAATTTCCTTAGTTCGTTATTTACTTTCTTTATTTACCTTTCATGCGATATTTTACTTGCCTTATTTTTGTTTAGTTCGATATTTTACTTGTTCTACTGCCTTTCATTCGATTTCTTTACTTGCCTTTTAGAATATATTTATTTGCTTTATTTTCTTTTAGTTTAATTCAAGAAAAACAACCAACCTTTAAAACCAATTTAGTCTAGACATAAAGTTAAAAACCATAGAAGAATACCAGGCACACAAATCTCTGTGGATTCGATCCCTAAATACTACAACAGATTAGCTGTGCACTTGCGGCTTTCTTTTGTTTTGTTAAAGGTAAAACTTGTTCCCTCACGTAGTTGACACACTCAGCACCGCATCACTGGGCGTTCTCATCTTGGTGAGGTAGACGACGAACAGGAGGTCTAGGGTTTTCCATTGGAGGCACTTAGGGCTCGTTCAGGAATGTTTGGTAGTCTGAGGTTTGAACTTCTTCGTAGAGATCGCGTAGGTATTGCTTTTCTCTGCGTCTGGTGGCTTGAGGAGTGTTGTAAAAAGCTCCCTCATAGTAGGGATTTCGATTTATAGGATCCATTGCTTCGGGAATGGAAAAAAAGAACCGAAAAATGGAAATATGCAGAAAAAAGGTTTTAGAGTCGATTTACCAACCTTTCTTAGGGTTTTGCGGAAAAGAAAACGCGTGCCTTCCCCGGCAACAGCGCCAAAAACTTGATGTGTGTCTGCGTGAGGGTTGTCAAGTTTTACCCTAAATGAAATCAATAGCCGCAAGTGCACAGCTGATCGATTGTAGTATTTAGGGATCGAATCCACAGGGAAGGAGGATCTTTCCTGCAAAAGCCTTCGAAAGAAATATAAAGTAAGAAGTCTAGAACCAGGCGATTTTTGTGAGGGTTTTGGTGGTGTCTTTAAAACGTAAAAACTAATCTTAACGAGAAAATACGAGAATTAAAATGATCTAAAAACTAAACTTAATGAAATCGACGGAAAACAAGAAAAACGGTTAAACCTAATTGCTTAAATGAAAATCGATTAAGAGAATGAAAATACTAGAGTAAAACTTGAAATAAAATGGATGTAAATCTATAGAAAATAGGCGCTGGGTTTCAGGGAAGTTTTCTCAGTGGTATGAACGATTCAAAACATTGCTAGAGAGTAAATTTGATAAGATCTTAGCTTAAACTTTTCAAACTAGAGTCACGGACGTATGAATACGCCACTGTCGTGATCATAGAAAATTATCTCTCTCAACCCTGACCAGTAGGTTTCCACTCTGGCCCTGGAAGAGAAGAGATGCATTATGTTTAAGACTCGTCAGCATTCACAAATCGCCCATAGGTAGGTTTTCACTCCTATGTTTGTTTTACTCTCCCAAACTAGATCTGACACCGGATGAACACTTTCGTGTCACCAAACATCTGGATCAGATTGTAGTTCATGACGCTACTCTCATGCAGTAAAAATAAATTCAGAAGAAAAAGTTCTAAGATTCGGCTTCAATAGCTCATGGAATCCTCATCGAACATATGTATCCCCATCGAAAATCCTTTAGACCCAACAATAAAACTACTCAGACATGATGAACGAAATCAAAAACATAGTATTAAAAAGTAGAGCAATAGTCAAAATTGAGAAGAAAGAACAAGGGTTCAAGAGACAAGTCTCTCTCCCTAAACCTAAAAACAAAAGCTTAAAGTAAAATTTCTTGTAAAGTATTTCGTCTCTCTTCTTCTCTATTTAAAAACGACCTAAATGATATGTATTTATAGTCTCCAATGCTCTATGGTCTTTAGGGTTCCGGAATTGAGGCTGGGAAAATGATATGGGCTTCAAAAATGGGCCTTCGAACTCGGAGTTGGCTGGCCGCGGTCGGGAAGCCTCTGACTGTGGTGAAATGGTTGTTGGCCGCGGGTGGAAATGCTTGTCGGCTGGTTTACGGGACATCTTGCTCTTTGCGTATCTTTTGATTGAATCGTTGGATTGCCAAGCTGTAAAGTGTGCTGGAAAGCTGATACTTCCATCTTTGAGATCTCCAAATTTGAGTTGGATCATAAAATAACTAATAAATCTACCAAACCACATCATTTTTCGAATAAATATACCATCAACTAAATAATAAATCTACCAAACCACATCGTTTTTCAAATAAATCTACCATCAAATCAGATTTGGAATTCAATCAGAATAAAACAAGAAGGCTATGCTCAAGGAATCCTAGTTGATACCTGATGTATGCGTAGGTGAGGGTGTCAAGTTTTACCTTAATAGAATCAATAAGCTGCAAGTGCACAGCTGGTCAATTGTAGTACTTAGGGATCGAATCCACAGGGAATGAGGATCTTTTCCTGCAAAAGCCTTTGAACGAAATATGAAGTAAGGAAGTCTAGAACTGGTCAAAATTTAAAGGAGTTTTTGTGTGTCATTAAAACGTAAATCCTAAACTAAACGGAAAAAATAAAAGTACTAAAGAAATCGGCTAGGAATGAAAAATAACCTAATAACTAAAAGCTTGAATGAAAGTCGATGTAAGACAATAAAAACGAGACGCAGAGTTTTCAGGGATATTATCTCTGGGGTATGAACTATTTAAAACATTGCTAAAAAATAATTTGAAAAGATCCTAGCTAAAACTTTTAGAACTCGAGTCACGAAGGTATGATTACGTCACTTTCATTATCATAACCAACTATCTCTCGCAACCTTGATCAGTAGGTTTCCACTCTGGCCCAGGACAAGAAAAGATGCAAGCTTGTTTAAGAGTCATCAACATTCACAGCTCACCCATAGGTAGGTTTCCACTCCTATGACAGAATTGCTCTTCTCAAACTAGATCTGGCTCCTAATGAAAACTTTCACAACATTACGAACCT
The DNA here is from genome assembly GCF_000478725.1 of Eutrema salsugineum. Lineage (NCBI taxonomy): Eukaryota > Viridiplantae > Streptophyta > Magnoliopsida > Brassicales > Brassicaceae > Eutrema > Eutrema salsugineum. The sequence goes on from NW_006256342.1 coordinate 10,939,027, forward strand.
AAATCAGATTATAGTTCATGACGCTACTCCCATGAATTAAAATAAGTTTAGAAGAAAAATTTCTAGGATTCGGCTTTAATAGAAAATGAAATCCACATCGAACATATATAGTCCCCATTAAAAATCCCTTGAACCCAACAATAAAACTACTCAGACATGATTAAAGAAAGCAAAAACATTGTATTGAAAAGCTGAATAGAAATCGTTATTGAAAAGAAACAAAAAGGTTTCAAGAGATAGATCTCTATCTCTCTAAACCTAAAACAACTCTAAAAGTACTAAACACTTAAAAGGTAATTTAAAACATAAAAGAGCATATGACTTAGGGTTCTTAAAACATGTATTTATAGTGCTCAAATCATTTCGGGACGTCACTTAGGGTTTCTCCAAATGAGAGAATCGATTTGGGCTTGGATATGGGCTTCTAGGCCGAAGAGACCATTCTCCGCGGTCAGAGGAGACGTGACTGGTGTAAAATGGGTGCTGGTTGCGGTCAGGATTGTTGGCCGGCTAGTTAACAGGACATCCTACTCTTCGCGTAACTTTTGATTGAACCGTTGGATTGTCTTGGTGTCAAATGTGCTGCAAAAATTGATTGTTCCATCTTTAAGTTTTTCGAATTTGAGCTGGATCAAACGGTGAGAATGTTTTCATTTGAGGGTGAACTTCTGACGGTTTGACTCTGAGCTGAAAATCTGGTCTTCTATCCATTTTGCTTCGCATTTTCCTAAGTTTCCTGAAAAGAGTACAAATTCTAGAAAACCATAATAAAAGCACTTAAAAGAAATAAAAATAATTGAAAAAGTATTTAAAAACGATCCATAAAATGGTCAAAATACGGTGTTATCAATACCAAAATGGATACATGTGACTTGACTCATGTACCAATGGAGTCGAATTTAAAAATCTCAAAGGCTGAAAGCGAACCAGAGATAGATGCCACGCAATTTAGGAAAGCCATAGGGTGTCTGAGATATCTTCTTCACACAAGACCAGACCTAGCTTATGCAGTTGGAGTTTTAAGTAGGTATATGCAGAGTCCAAGAGAATCGCATGGACAAGCTCTCAAGTGAATTCTGAGATAAATAAGGGGAACTACAAACATGGGTCTGCATTTTAAAAGAGAAGGTACAAGCAGGATCATTGGATACAGCGACAGCAGTCATAACATTGGTGTCGACGATGGAAGGAGCACTGCAGGACATGTTTTCTACTTTGGCTCATCGTTGGTCACATGGACTTTGCAGAAACAGTCTACAGTTGCTTTATCCTCATGTGAAGCAGAGTTTATAGCAGCAACAGAGGCAGCAAAGCAAGCTTATGGCTCCAAGAGTTGTTAAAAGAGATACTGACAATGAGAAGGTCATACTCAGAGTTGACAACAAATCAGCTATATCCCTCACAAAGAACCCTGGTTTCCATGGGAGAAGCAAACACATTCTCTCCAGATATCACTTTATCCGAGAGTGTGTAGAAAATGGACAGATTGAGGTGGAGCATGTGCCAGTCATGGAGCAGAAGGCCGACATTCTCACCAAGGTATTGGCAAGGATAAAGTTCAAGGAAATGAGGAGTCTTAGGGGAGTTCAAGCCATCGAGTTACCCGGAATTCAGGCTGGAATTAAGGGGGAGAATGTTGTCCAAGACTTGGAGTGCAAGTTATCTCATTAAGAAGTTGCTTAAGAGATAATGATGGAATTTATAAATAAGGTTTAGATATATTTATGTATTTAGATAAGATTTATGATTCCTAATCCATATAGAATAAGGAGTAGCTTAGTCTATATAAATAGTCTTTGGAGAGATGTTCCAAAAAGATTTGGTGAGAGGTTTAGTTTTTGAGAAGTTTTCTAAATCTAATAAGAAGAGAAGTTCTTATAATCTGAGTCTTTGCAATTACAACTTTGAAAAACATGACAACTATTTGAGTTTTCGCGACATTAACCACTGTTCTTAGTAACTTGTTCCAATTATACTTTCATTCATTTGTTATGCATTCTTTTGATGCTATTCTTTAGTTTTAGGAGCAGAAAAAAGTGTTAGGAGCAGAAATCGTTTAAGGAGGTGGAGGAGAAGAAGGAAAACGTGAAAAAGAAGAATGGAAGAAAAAAGAATTGTCTTCGATGATATCATGGAAATTCAAAATATTTATTTATAATTGCTTTAGGTTGCAAAACAATGTAGGAGTATTAGTAGTTATTAATTTGAAAAATTCAAAAAGAAAATGAATAAAGTATCCAATAGTTATAAATATTTTTAATCTCAAAATTTTACTACTAATGAAATAACTATGGATTATATTTAAAGGTTAAATTCTATAAAGTTTCATTAAAGTTCATAATTGGACAACACTCCCAAAGGTGTATGTCCGAGCCGGCTGTGAAGTTCGGAGGAGCATTTTGAATTCTTTGAAGTAAATCTTGAACATGAATTTCACGGGCTCATCAAAATGTTCCAAGTATGTCTATTTCATGCCTTCAAAACTCTGCCCGAACGGTAAATGCCTAGAAGATAGGTCACCGGTTATGACGATGAGTATCCAATATCTAACCAATTACCAAACCAAAAGAATGTGGTTGAATCATCTTTAATCTCCATTCTGAGAAATTCATATGCTAAGCTTAAGGAGTTTTTTTAATTTAAATCTATGAACCCAGTGTCTTTTCCAAATTTATGAACCCCAGTTTCCTTCCGGGGCATCCCAAATGAAGAGTTCTAGAGAAGATATCTAAGATTCATTATACATTTTACGTATACCCAAACCTCATTCCCTCTTTGATAAGCATACATCTTCCCAAGCCACCTTAGTAGCATGAGGAGATCCAAACAAAAAAAAGATGCATAAATACATTGAATGGTTTCAAAGAACCTCTTTGGCAAGTGAAAAACCGGGATGGGCATTTTTCCTTTACGGATAGGGGCATTTTATTTTTAATCACTCACAGAAGCCGTTAATAATGTCACGGCTTTGACCATAAGCAACCTATAAATTACACCAACCACGCGTTCTGGCTTTCTTTGTAGCTTTCATTACAAACGTAGAAACCAAGCTGGCCTCCACACTTAATTTCAAAGTTCAAACCACGTCATTTACCAAAACCTTAAGTATTTCTTTGCTCCAAGTACCTAGGTCGCAGGCTCAAGTCGGAGTGATTTGCGAGTGATCGTGCGGCATAGTTCCAGGCGCGGCTAATTCGCATGTCTAAGTCGCACGATTGTGGACTTAGCATTTCTCTTGCTCGGGAGCTTCAGAATTCTTCCAGTGATAGTTTACCCGCACATTTCAACTCGCAGCATCAGCATTCAGGCGTTCATCTTCAGGCCTGCGGGTTAACCAAGTCGCAAGACCATCTCGCAGCATCCAGAGCAGCTTAGACCACTTTGCATTCCGGAGAGTGTAACTCCTATGAGACTTGTCCGAATTGAATGATTTTGGTTGCAGAAAACAGAGGACTCATTTATCTCTAACTTTAGTGAAGATAGCTTCGGTGCTTGGGAAGTGTAAGGCTTCCTGAGGGTACATCTTTGCAGTGCATGTACACGACCAGAGAGAGGCGTCTAGACATGTGTCCATTCCGAAGACCGTATCTTCCTGCTCATAGATCCGAATTGAATTCTCTTGGACGTTCTGGAAAGAAGACTCAAATGTCTCTGATTCTCATGAAGGCCCCGGAAACTGAATCGGCCTGGAAGTGCACCGTCCTTCGCATCCTTCAGAACTGATCTGCTCGGTCCGGAATACCTGCGAGACAGGGGTTCCTTCCGACGAGCTTAACTCTCTGCCCACGCGTCCGAATTCCACGATTCCACTTGATATGAGACCGTGATCCAATGCTCTCCAACTTCTATTAAGCACCCGCCATCTGAATCGGATCGGAAGGTTCCCCGGACAGGCGATTTCTGAGACATGTTTGCACCCGGAGATTTTGGCCGATACACTTCACTCGCGGTACGTGTTTTGGTCGACAAAGTCCACCCGCGGTACGTGAAAATGGCCGAGAAAACCTTCCTGGCCAGCGAGAATGGCCGATAACCCCCATAGACCCAATTTTTGCCACTTTTCAAGCTTTGATCACCATTCCACCTCCTGGATTCATCTTTTCAGCTCCAAATGCACCTGATGAACACTCAAAACATGCAAAGACTCATTGGGACCTAATGCATCTCCTAAGTTCTAAAAAAAACCCTAAGGACCTAAAATGCATGGAATAAAACATGATTTAGAATGAATTATGCAACCTAAATGATGCAAATTATGAACATATCAACTCCCCCACACTTGTCCTTTGCTTGTCCTCAAGCAAACAAGAACAAATGAGAGAAAGAGGTTGGATGCATTGGGAGTTCACATTTCCTTTTTGAGAGAAGTGATCACAATGAGAATTCAAGTTCATGCTCAATTATGCAATGCAAAGCCATACTCAGATATTTATCAACTCAACAAGGAATCTCCACAAGTTCTTCTCTCTCTCAACTCTTTAACATTCATTAAGCTTTTTAACAAGTGGATCAAATGGTGCACTGTTTAAACAAACATAGTTTGGCTAGGGTGAGGTTATGAGACTAAAATGATCTCATCAATGCTTGAGTGGGTTCAATGCAGCAAAAGGATCTCTCAATGAATGACCAAACTTTGGCAGAATGCTAAAGGTAAAAGGCAACCTATGCATACAAGGGCAAAGACTCATCCCACCCCACACTCTACTCAAAGTTTTCTCACTTGCTCACTTTTCACACTCATTCTTCTCTCACTAGGGGACTCTCTTTTCTTTTTCATACACAAGTCTTGGAGTTCAAACTTTACATAGCTCTTTTTCACTTTCTTTTGTAACCTCTAACCTCTTCTTTTTTTTCTTTCTTTTTAAAACATTTGAGCTCTTTGGCTTCTTTTCTTTTCACTTAGAGGCTAGACTCTTTCTTTTCAAAACACTAGAGCTCACTTTCTTTGACTCAAAACTCCAAGACTGATTTCTTCTCTTTTTCATTCCCCTAGTTCTCACCATTCTCCTTTCATTTCCACTCATCTCTCCTTTTTCCACTCACCAACATGTATTCCCCCACACTTAGTTCTTGCCAAATCTCTCAGCTCCTTGATGATGGAACTTAGCACTCAATGAGACTTGCCTTTGTCGCCCTAAACCTAACACTTTCTGATAAGTTTGGTCCAAGGTGGCCTCTCAATCACACACAAACAATTGGCTTGAAAGAAGGATGGGTTCAGGGTGAGGAAAACTGATCTATTATGCAGATTCAGCTATTTGAGCTAAGGAAGAGGATGGTAAAAACAGGATTCTAGCTCAAATATGTATATTGGTATCCACAAGCTTGTTCAAACAATGCACCAAATGATAATTTCAAGTCAAGTTCAGGGTTTTCGCTTAATTAGAGTTGAGTTCAATTCAAACTTGTTTCTCAGATTCAGATCATTTCAGACTTTGCAAGCACAGAAAAAGATTCACAAGCATATTCAGTTCAAGTTCTCAAAGTGATGTACTCTCTAGAAAACCTATCATTACTCCCTGCAAAATGCAACCTACATGCATATGCAATCTTGACTCAATCCTAAAAATGACAATGCAACTCCATGATCATTTTTTTTGTGTGTAAATTTTTCAGATTTTTCCATTTTTTTTTTTGGTTTTTACATGCACTTAGATGAGACTACATGTATGCAACTAAAATGTGACTCAAGACTCAAAGTGTAAAATAAGAAAAGAGAAAACATGATTAGTAAAGGATGAAACTCCTCCCCCACACTTAAATAACACAGTCCCTTGTGTTATAGAAGTATGAGAAAGGAGTTTAAAACAAAGTAAACAAGTAAAATGCAAAAGAAAAAGAAAATCTACATGCTATTTACAAGGTTTTGAGTGTTACATAGTGGCTGTTGAAGTCAGACCCCAATGAGTAGGAGGGGTTTGAAGTGTGGCCAGATGGTGTCTCCCAAGAATGGTGGCTTGCCTCATCAGACCCGTCGTCAAGATCCACCCAAGTGGTTCCATATGTGACCAAGGCTGTGCAGTTCATGGAACTCTCTCCAACTTCCTCTCTGTTCCTTGGTGGAACCGGTGCTGGAGCCCCACCTTTGCAAGGGTTTTCAAGCTTCTTGATCCTCTTCTTCATCTCCTTGATGCATTTGGCCATCTTGTGGATGGTTTTGTCTTGGTACTTGCACCATTGTTGGAGAATACCAATCTTTTGTTGAGCTCTGAATCCTGAAGTGCCTGGTTCCTCCCAGTTGTAATAATCAAAGTGATATCTGTTTCCACCAAAACGTTTTTGAGGTGGAGGCAGATCAGCATCTTGAGCACCAGCTGCACTTGTGGTAGCATCTTCAGCGGTTGCTCTCTTTCCCTTGGAGGCTTCTTCTCTGCAAGCTTGCTTGTATGTGAGGATTGGTGGATCAGTTTGGACATTGTACAGCTCTTCCTTCAGCAAGAAGAAGTGAATGTTCCTCTTAACTTGGACTGTGGTGATGGAGGGATTGGGCAGGAGAACTTGTGCTGGCTCACTGATGAGTGTCTTGAAGTTGTATACTACCTTGGTACCCACTCTTCCTTGGAGGAAGCCAATCTTACACAAATGTGCTTCATTAATCAGATCAAACTTTGCCTTGTTCTCCTTGAATCTGTACCCCATGGCTTTCAAGATCTTTGTTACCACCCATCCATGGGCCAGCTTTGCATCTTGCTTTGTAGAACCCCACATGCACTTTTTGTAGAACATCAAAGACCTTGCTAATTGAGATGCAAGGCAAAGTGGGTATTCATACCCTTCATAGGGTTCCCCATCTTTATGTGTTGGCATCAGCGGTCTCAGCCCTACACCTAGAAGCATCAGATCTCCTTTGTGAACTCTTCCAACATCAATCTTGAAGTAGAAGCTGTGAGAGAGGATCTTGTGTACATATCTCAGAACTGGATTCCTTATCCAAGAGGACTTTTCTGTTCCAGCTGTGTACTTCCCAGAAGAAATTGATCTCCATAGAAGTTGGATCTCATCTTTTCTGAGATTGACCTGGTTGGATAGAAGCTCATTTCTAGGTGCTGAAAACCCAAAAATCTCATTCAATTCTCTGAATGACACTGAATACTCTTTCCCTTTCACAGTAAACTCCACATGTCCAAGCCCATCTCCTTGAATGATTCTTGAATCCCTTGGGTAGTAAATGAAAGCTTCAAAGGAGGCCAAGAACTCTTGAGACTCTTGCTCATAAGCGATTTCTCTCATCTCCAAAAGTGACTCAACACCCATGTTCCCAAGCAAAGTCTTGACATCTTCATAGAGGCCAATCTTCTTCAGAAATTCCAAATCAGGGAATCTCCCTTGCTGGATCTCTATCTGCTGAAACTTAGCCAGATAATCAAGTGTTTCTGGTTCAGTTTTCTTGAACTTCTTTGATCCCTCTTCAATGGTGCCTTGGGAACCACCAGCTGAGCTGCTTGAGTCACTGTCAGTCTGTTCACTCTCAGATACCACAGCCAACTGTTTCCCCTTTTTCTTGGAACCAGAAGCAACCACCAAAGCTCTTCCTTCAGGCCTTGTCCTTTTTGGCGCTGGATCACACTTTCCTTGCTTTGTGGTATTCTTTGCACCTTGACCTTTGTCTCTTGGCTTTGAAGTTCCAGAGACCAAACCTTTGCCTTTTGATGCAGTACCCTTCTTCTTGGCCAAAGAGTTGGTTCTTTCAGTCATCTGCCAAGAGATTCTCAAAAACATTGTTAGTACAAGGATAAGCCTCACAAAAGTCTTCAAAATTTTGAAAAAAAATTGTTGCAAGAATCGATATCAACAGCACATGAACAAGTTTCTCAAGCCAAGAATCAATCAAATAAGTTCATAGCAATGCAAAAACAAGAGTGCAAAGCAGGGACTCAGCAAGAAACCAATTCATCTCTTTTAAAAAAAAATCGATTTCTTTCATGAATTACTTGCAACAATTTTCAAAATTCAAGAACAAGTAATTACCAACAAAGTGCTCTGTTTTCCAAGACTATCTAGCACCCTAGCATTTATAAAAATAATCCCAAGGTCTAAAACAACCTATCAAAATCGATTCCACACCTTAAAGTTCAAAAATCACCATTGAAGAACATGGAAAGAGATGAGTTTTAACAGGATGAAATACCTTGGGATTAAGATGCAACGAGTTCGAAATGCAATCAGGATGATGTTAACAACTCAAAAACGAGCTCAGAGCACTTTGAATCAACAATTTTGGTGGAGAAATGAGAGAGATATGGTGAAAACAATGGAGAGAAATGAGAGAGAGAGTTGCAAACTCGGGTTTGTTGTGAGGAAGAGAGAGTGTGGGACAGGGTCAAGCCTTTGGACTGGTGGTCAATAGATCTATTTTGACCAGTCAAGGCTTTGACCCGTCTTTTTCTCATTGACCAGCCTCCTTTCTCTCTTTTGTGCGTCCGGGAACCGTCGGGATCGAGCCGTGTGACCGTCTTGGTGCAGAACCGGAAATATTTTTGTGCTACCTGGTCATCCTCTGTCTAACCCGCACGACCAACTCGCAGTAAAGATCCTTCAGCCTAGTTTTATCTTTTCTCCGTGCTGCTACCTGGAACCCATTGCAACCAGCTAGCACGACCAAGTTGGAGTAATTTGCGAATGGATGTGCGGGTTGGTCTTCTTTGTTCCCAGGTAGCACAACCATCCCGCAGCCTTTGTTACTTAGACATTCTGGCCGTTCCTCTTTTTGCTGCGGCTTGGTCTTCATATTCCCAGCTAGCACAGCTGACCCGGAGTAAATTGAGAGTGCATGTGCGACTTGGTTTCCTATGTTCCCAGGTAGCACAACTATGCCGCAGACTTTTGGACTTAAACAAAACGGCCTTTCTTTTCCTGCTGCGACCTGGTGTTCATGTTCCCAGCTAGCACGCCCAACTTGGAGTAAATTCCGAATGGATGTGCGGGTTGGTCTTCTTTACTCCCAGGTAGCACACCTAAACCGCAGGGTTTGTTACTTAGACAGCTTGGGCACTCTTCTTTTGCTGCGGCTTGGACTCATTCTTTCCAGGTAGCACGCCTAACTCGCAGGTTTTGGGACTTAAACACTTTGGCCTCCCTTCTTTTTGTGCGGCCTGGAACCCTTACTTCCCAGCTAGCACGCCCATCTTGGAGTAAATTCCGAGTATATGTGCGAGTTAGCTTCCTTTGTTTCCAGGTAGCACGACCATGTCGCAGGGTCTGTTACTTAGAAAACTCGGCCATCTCTCTTTTGCTGCGGCTTGGAACTCTTGCCTCCCAGGTAGCACACCTAAGTAGGAGTAATTTGCGAATGTATGTGCGAGTTAGCCCCCTTTGTTCCCAGCTAGCACACCTAAGCCGCAAGTTTTGTCACTTAAGCTCCTTAGCCGTTCTCTTCATGCTGCGACCTGGCCTCCATGTTCCTAGCTAGCACAGCTTACCCGGAGTAAATTGCGAGTCTTCATGCGGCCTGGACTCCTTGGGTTTCAGGCCGCAGCACCAGGTAGCACAGTTTAGCACTTAGAACTCTCGGCCTTCTTCTTTCTGGTGCGGCTCGGCTTCCATGCTTCTAGGTCGCACACTTAAGCCGGAGTAAATTGCGAATGAGTGTGCGGCCTAGCTTCCTCTTTTTCTGACCCGCACTCCCAAGCCGCAGTAACTGGGACTTAAACATTTCGGGCTTCTCATGGTTTCGTGCGGCCAGGTTCCTTTCACACCAGGTAGCACGCCCAGGCCGGAGTAAATTGCGAGTCTTGCTGCGGCCTGGGCTCTTCATGCACTAACCCGCACACCTAGGTAGCACTGAGGCGTTCTTCAAGTTTTTATGGCTTTAAACACTTCTCTCAGCTCTCTCACATGCTCCATTCCATTCATCACAAGCTATGTCCTCCAAAGATCACCTAGTACCTGAGACCAACTCACAAAACCCATCAAAAAGTTCTAAAACATAAAGGAAAAGAGAAGAAATCAAAAGAACTATGTACAAAGATAAGCTTGGGGTGTCTCCCAAGAGCACTTTGTTTAAAGTCTCTAAGTTTGACTTTGAGAACCTGTTTAACAGGCTGGTGGATCAAGAAGAGGAACTGTTGTAGCTTCCTCTTTCCCTTGTGAAACTAAGTAATGCTTGATTCTCTGTCCATTCACCACAAATTCCTGACCATTCTTTCCTTTCAAGACAATGGCACCATAAGGCCTTACTTCAAGAACTTTGAAAGGTCCAGACCACCTAGACTTAAGCTTTCCTGGAAACAACTTAAGTCTAGAGTTGAAAAGCAAGACCAAATCACCATACTTGAACTCTCTTTTCAGAATCTTTTGATCATGCAGGACCTTGGTCTTCTCCTTATAGATCTTTGAGTTTTCAAAAGCCTCAAGCCTAATTTCCTCAAGTTCATGAAGTTGCATGATGCTTTTCTCTTGAGCTGTCTTGATATCAAAGTTCAGCAACTTCACAGCCCACATGGCCTTGTATTCCAGCTCAAAAGGAAGGTGGCAGCTCTTCCCATATAGCAGACTGAATGGTGATGTTCCAATTGGAGTTTTAAATGCAGTCCTGTAAGCCCACAATGCATCATCTAGCCTTTTGCTCAAATCTTTTCTGCTTGACCTAACAGTCCTCTCAAGAATGGCCTTGATCTGTCTATTAGATACCTCAACCTGGCCACTAGTTTGGTGGTGATATGGAGTAGCTATCTTGTGTTTCACCCCATGCTTTCTCAACAAACCTTCCAGAGTCTTGTTCACAAAATGAGATCCTCCATCAGAGATGACAACCATTGGGACTCCAAACCTTGGGAAGATAATGCTTTTGAACAGCTTCACTACAACCTTGGAATCATTGGTAGGGGAAGCAATGGCCTCAACCCATTTGGACACATAGTCCACAACAACAAGAATGTACTGATTCCCATAGGATGAAATGAAAGGTCCCATAAAGTTAATCCCCCAGCAATCAAAGATCTCAACTTCTAGAATGGGGTTTTGAGGCATCTCACTCCTCTTAGATATGTTCACATGCCTCTGACAGGCATCACATGCTGAAACCACCAAATGAGCATCTTTGAACATTGTAGGCCACCAAAACCCACTCTGAAGAACCTTGGCCACAGTTTTGAACGCCCCCATGTGACCTCCAAAAGCAGAACCATGACATTCTTGCAACACAGGTTGCATCTCCTCTTCAGCAAGACACCTTCTATACAGCTGATCCTTGTTCAGAACATAGAGGTAGGGCTCATCCCAATGGTATCTCTGGACATCTCTGAAGAACTTCTTCCTCTTGTAAGCCTCTAATTCAGGAGGCTCCACCCCACATGCAAGATAGTTCACTATGTCTGCAAAACAAGGCATCCTCCTTTCTTGAATGCTCTCTACTTCCTCAAACTCCAAGTAGGAATGGAGTACCATCAGAGACTCTTCAGGCAAAGCATCATCTATGGGGACCTTTTCTTCAATCCTCAGCCTTGAGAGATGGTCTACAGCACCATTCTCAATCCCCTTTTTATCAAGCACCTCTATATCAAACTCTTGGAGCAATAAAACCCATCTTAACAGCCTTGGCTTGGCATCTTTCTTGGTCATCAAATACCTGAGGGCTGCATGATCAGTGTATACAATGACTTTTGATCCCACCAGGTAACTTCTGAACTTATCAAAGGCAAAGACTATTGCCAACATTTCCTTTTCAGTTGTAGCATACTTCTCTTGTGCAGAGTCAAGTGTTCTACTGGCATAGTAGATCACATGCAGCTTCTTGTCTTTCTTTTGCCCAAGCACTGCTCCAACAGCAAAATCAGATGCATCTGTCATGACCTCAAAAGGAAGGGACCAGTCTGGTGCCTGAACTATTGGTGCACTAACCAATGTCTCCTTGATCAACTTAAAGGCTTCTTCACATTCAGCATCAAAGATGAAGTCCACTTCCTTACACAACAGTCTTGTTAAGGGCCTGAAAATCCTTGAGAAGTCCTTTATGAATCTTCTATAAAACCTTGCATGCCCAAGGAAGCTCCTTATCCCTTTAACTGAAGTGGGGGTTTGCAGGTTCACCATTACTTCTACCTTTGCTCTATCAACCTCAATACCCTTCTCAGATATCTTATGCCCAAGAACTATCCCTTCTTGCACCATGAAATGACACTTCTCCCAGTTCAGCACCAAGTTGTGTTGCTCACATCTCTCCAACACCTGTGTCAAATTAGAGAGACAATCCGAGAAGGAGGAGCCATAGACACTAAAGTCATCCATGAACACCTCAACTTTCTCTTCAATAATGTCAGAGAAAATGTGCATCATACATCTTTGAAAAGTGGCCGGTGCATTACATAAACCGAAAGGCATTCTCCTATAAGCATAAGTGCCATAAAGGCATGTGAATGTTGTTTTCTCTTGATCTCTTGGATCTATGGGAATTTGAAAAAATCCAGAGTACCCATCGAGAAAACAAAAATAAGGATGATTAGCTAACCTTTCAAGCATTTGATCAATGAATGGTAAAGGGAAATGATATTTTCTAGAAGCAGAATTCAATTTCCTATAGTCAATGCACATGCGATGGCCGGTTATGGTTCTTTGAGCTATGAGTTCATCCTTATCGTTTTTCACCACTGTGATCCCACCTTTCTTGGGCACAACATGAACAGGAGACACCCATCTTGAGTCAGAGATTGGGTAAATTATTCCTGCCTCAAGAAGTTTTAGTATCTCCCTCTTAACCACTTCCCTAAGGTTGGGGTTAAGTCGTCGTTGATGCTCAATAGAGGACATAGATTGGTCCTCTAGGTGGATCCTGTGGGTGCAAATGTCAGGAGATATCCCTCTAATATCAGCCAAAGAATACCCTATGGCTCTCCTGAACTTTCTTATTTCATTAAGCAATGCACTCTCTTGGTCCTCTAATAGGCTATCATTGATGATGACAGGATAAGTGGAGTTTAAGCCTAAGAAAGCATACCTGAGCCCTGTTGGTAGAGGCTTGAGCTCAACAGGGGGTGCATCAGCCTCATTCCAGTCCTGGTCCAAGCTGCGTTGGCTGGTGACTGATTCCTTGATAGCAAAAACTTCAGAACCACCTTGTTCCAGCTCCAAAAACCTTGTCTCAGGACCCAGCTCTCTTGCATTGTCCAGATACAGCTTATACCCTTCACTTGCTTCAGCTAAGAGCCCATTGTCTCCTTGTTCTTGAGTTAGAGTAGCTTGAAGAGGATCCTCAGTGTTCAGCTCCTCAAGCAACTCATCAGCCAACTGATCCATTGTCTCCACATAGAAACATTGACCTTCAATGGTGGGTTTCTTCATCATCTCATTCACATCAAACTTGAGCTTTTCAGACCCAATTTGAAGCTCTATTATCCCACCTCTCACATCAATTATAGCTCCTGCAGTTGCTAAGAATGGCCTGCCCAAGATAAGAGGATCTACTGGCTCTTCATCCATCTCCAGCACAACAAAATCTGTTGGAACTTCAAAACCACCTATCTTGACAGGTAGATCTTCCAGCATACCAACAGGCAATCTAACTGATCTATCTGCAAGGATAAGAGAGATCCTTGCAGGCTTGAAAACTCTAAAGCCCAGCTTCTTTGCTATGGAGAATGGCATCAAGCTGACTGATGCTCCTAGATCACAAAGACATCCAGAGAATAGAAGAGGTCCAATGGCACAAGGGAGTGTGAAGCTCCCTGGATCAGTTAACTTCCTTGGAATGGACTTCTTCTGAATGATAGCACTGCATTCATGACTTAGTACTACCATGCCTTGAAGCTCTTTTGTCTTGTTCAGAATGGCATCCTTCAAGAACTTCCCCATTTTTGGCATCATTAAGAATGCATCAATGAGAGGCATTGTGAGTGGTGTCTCCTTGAGTGCCTTCTCAAATACAGCTCTTGCCTTGTCCACTAGTTGCTTCTTAAATCTCCCTGGAAATGGGAGCTTGGGTTGGTCTGGAGGTGGTGGCACATATACTTTTTCTGGTTCTGGTTCCTTTGCTACCTCTTTACCCTTTTCTGTCCTTGGTTTCTCAGCAACTTGATCATCCTTTAAGGCTGCCTCCCCCTCAGGTTGATCATTGTCCTCAATGATCACTTTGTTGTTCTCAATACCAGGTATCTTTTCCACTCCTCAGTGTAATGGCCTTGGCATATTCTTTGGGGTTGGGTTCTGGTTTTCCAGGTAGGTGGCCTTGGTTCCTTGAGCTTGATGCCTGGTTTTGCTTCAGTTCCTTGATTTCCTGCTGCATAGCTGCATTCTGACTTGCAAAGATCTGTTGACCCTGAAGTAGTTGTTGCAGAATACCAACCATATCTGTACCCATCTGTGGCTGCTGTTGAACCATTGGTGGTTGAAACTGTTGTTGAACCGGCGCCTGCTGTGGGAACTGTGGTGGACCAAACCCTGGTGGTGCCTTTGGCTGCTGTGAAGTGTAACTAGTGCCCTGAAATGGTTTCTGTTGCTGACCAAAACTCTGATTCTGACCAAACTGATTCTTGGGTTGGAATGAACTTTGAAAGTTGTTCTTGGGAACAAAGTTCTTTGGAGCTTGAGAATTGGGATAGACCTGGTCTTGTGGGTTAGCTACATTGGTGTTCCTGTAAGAAAGGTTTGGATTGGCATTACCATACTGATATCTCTGGAACCTCTGATTCCCAATGTAGTTAAGCTCCTCTTGGGTAAGACCCTCTTCACTTATGTTCTCAAAAATTTGAGATGGTTCCTCATACTCTCCAACAAAATGCATTGGCTTGTGAGTTACCAACTTCAACTTGTCTAATTCACTTCTCAACTCCTTAACTTCTCTGGTGAGCCTCTGTTCTGAGCTTGAACCTTCAGACCTATTTGATCTGTCATAGTCTTCACCATAAGTATCATTGCTCAATGCTAAGTTCTCCACTAGCTCTAAAGCAGCATGAATCTCTTTACCCAGAAAGTTCCCATTGGAAGCAGTATCCAGCTGGTTTCTAATCTTGGGAAGAGCTCCTCTATAAAGTGTGCTAAGAAGAGAAGCCTCACTAAACCCATGGTGTGGGCATTGGTTTGTGTAGCTCCTGAATCTCTCATATGCTTCACCAAAACTCTCATTGCTGTGCTGAGTGAAGCTAGAGATTTGGTTCCTCAGTTTTGCAGTTCTTAAGGTGGAGAAGAACTTAAATAAGAAGGCTTGCTTGCATTGCTCCCAGGTTTGAATGGAGCCTCTTGGAAGATTCTTCTCCCATTGATGAGCTTTGTCACCAAGACTGAATGGGAATAGTCTTAGCTTGAAGCTGTCTTCTGAAACTCCATTAATCTTGGTCAGATCACACACCTTATCAAACTGGTCCAAGTGTTCCAAGGGATCTTCCATTGCTAACCCATGAAACTTTGAGTTCTGGACCATATTCAGCAATGATGCTTTCACTTCAAAGTTGTTGTTTTGCACTGGTGGTGCCTGAATACCAGCTCCATACTGATGAGCATTGGCCCTGTCATTCTCTCCAACATAGACTTGGGGTTGCTCATATCTTCTTTGCTGTTGTTGGAAAGGGTGGGGTTGGTGGTGCACTTGTTGTCTTTGCTGAACATTGGCCTGATGCCTCTGTTGATGAGCTTGAGCTTGTCCCTGGTGGACATAAGCTTGTTGGTGCACCTGTTCCTGATGAACATTACCCTGATAAAACCCTTGACCAACTCCATTACCAGCTCCATTACCCTGAGCCTGTTGCTCCTGAACCGGTTGTTCTATATCCACAACGTGATCTCTTTGTTCTTCCATGTCAGCCTGATCAATCTGTCTACCACGTCTGTCCCTTCTCCTCCTTGGTGCCAAAAGGTTGATGTTGTCGTTGATAGGGAAAGGTGAACCACAGCTTCTTGATCTAGACCTGGTGTTCCTACACCTGAAATCACAAACAGAACTTGAAAGTAATCAGTAATAACAAGAAAGTAAGCACTTGATCTCAAGAACAGATCAGAGCTTAATGCTAAGCAAACCACAATTTGGCAACGGCGCCAATTGATAGACAAGACTTTTTAGGGTCTCAGGGCTATCAATCCCCTTGTCAAAGTAGCACAAAGAGGTTAATCAATCCAAGAATGTGGTGATAGACACTAAGCTATATGATCAAGTTCTTAATTCAAGCAAACAAGAGTGGGTTTTGATTAATCTAGAGACAACTACAAACATAAACAGGTTTAAAGACTAATGACAATGACTAATCAAGAACTAAGCAATGACAAATGATGTGAATATGATATGATGGAGGCATGAGATTCTAGACATGATAGTTGGTTAGGGTGCTTTGGTGCTAAACTAGAAATGCTAATGACAATGATGAGACATGATTAAAATGATTAAGAACTCAAATCTAGGTTAATCCTCTCATGAAGGTATTAACCCCTATACTAATCCATTTTCAAACCAAATTCCCATTTGTGAAACATGAATCAATATGCATTAATAAACAACTCTTAATGATCATTCAAGCAAATAACAATACATCATCATGCAGAAAAATGCTTAAACCTTTAATACAGCTCTTTCAGGAATTTCATCAAACACTTTTGGTGCATGAAATTCCCAGAATCTAGATCTCAAGTGATTATCAAGGATCTAGCATAGAGAACAGCTGTTTAGAGAGATGAATCAATGAATCTAGCCCTAAGCACTCCTAATCTAACACTTTAGCACCCTAACCTACACATCTAGAACCTCATTAAGGTGACTACTCACTAATCATACTAATCTCTCTTAAACCTTTGCAAGTTGAGAAGATTAGCATGATTAATGATGAGAAATGGAGATGGAGATGATAGATTCAAAAGAAAACAGCTTTAAACACCCAGATCTCTTAAAACTCTCTTGATTAAACACTCAAATATAGATATTTCTCTTCTTAATGGAGTCTTTCACAAAAGAGGCAAGAGGCAAAGGGAATAAAATTTTTTTTTCTCCCAAAAAACCCTAAAAAGTATTTATACTTCCTTAAAAACGAACCGGGTCAGCCCGGAACAAACCGGGTCCTGACCCGGCTTTAATGGATAAAGTGGGAATTACTGCGGGTTGGTCCAGTATGTCCCAGGTAGCACACCTAAGTCGCAGTAGATGAAGACTTGTCTTGTGAAGCCTGAATCGCCTTGTCTTAGCCGCACGCCTAAGTAGGAGTGTTTTGCGAGTGTTGCTGCGGCTTGGTCTCCTTCCTCTCCAACTCGCAGGGCTAAGGCGGTTTCTGGGGAATGTACAAACTGTGCGGGTTGGTCTCTATTGCACCTAGGTCGCAGGCTCAAGTCGGAGTGATTTGCGAGTGATCGTGCGGCATAGTTCCAGGCGCGGCTAACTCGCATGCCTAAGTTGCACGATTGTGGACTTAGCATTTCTCTTGCTCGGGAGCTTCAGACCTCTTCCAGTGATAGTTTACCCGCACATTGAAACTCGCAGCATCAGCATTCAGGCGTTCATCTTCAGGCCTGCGGGTTAACCAAGTCGCAAGACCATCTCGCAGCATCCAGAGCAGCTTAGACCACTTCGCATTCCGGAGAGTGTAACTCCTATGAGACTTGTCCGAATTGAATGATTTCGGTTGCAGAAGACAGAGACTCATTTATCTCCAACTTTGGTGAAGGAAGCTTCGGTGCTTGGGAAGTGTAAGGCTTCCTGGAGTGCACACCTTTGCAGTGCATGTACACGACCAGAGAGAGGCGTCTAGACTTGTGTCCATTCCGGAGACCGTATCTTCCTGCTCATAGATCCGAATTGAATGCTCTTGGACGTTCTGGAAAGAAGACTCAAATGTCTCTGATTCTCATGAAGGCCCCGGAAACTGAATCGGCCTGGAAGTGCACCGTCCTTCGCATCCTTCAGAACTGATCTGCTCGGTCCGGAATACCTGCGAGACAGGGGTTCCTTCCGATGAGCTTAACTCTCTGCTCACGCGTCCGAATTCCACGATTCCACTTGCTATGAGACCGTGATCCAATGCTCTCCAACTTCTATTAAGCACCCGCCATCTGAATCGGATCGGAAGGTTCCCCGGACAGGCGATTTCTGAGACATGTTTGCACCCGGAGATTTTGGCCGATACACTTCACTCGCAGTACGTGTTTTGGTCGACAAAGTCCACCCGCGGTACGTGAAAATGGCCGAGAAAACCTTCCTGGCCAGCGAGAATGGCCAATAACCCCCATAGACCCAATTTTTGCCACTTTTAAAGCTTTGATCACCATTCCACCTCCTGGATTCATCTTTTCAGCTCCAAATGCACTTGATGAACACTCAAAACATGCAAAGACTCATTGGGACCTAATGCATCTCCTAAGTTCTAAAACAAACCCTAAGGACCTAAAATGCATGGAATAAAACATGATTTAGAATGAATTATGCAACCTAAATGATGCAAATTATGAACATATCAGCAAATCCCGCACAGATTTGTTTTTGGGTTCCCAAAAGGCCTCATACTAATCTGTTGGACATCTTGCTTATATAGTAGACACTCTTGGTCTAATCTTCCGATGTGGGACTTGGATTGATATCCCAACAATCCTCCCCTCAAGCCAAGAACCACACAAACCTATGGTCTCCCCTAACCTTCTGCGAAACTTGGCACCCATCTTGTATCGCCCAACCTAACCCTCTGCGCACCATTAGGAATACTTTCAATACTAGACTCCAACATCCCAATCGCAAGGTCACCTTGAGGGCTCTCTCCCACACCGAACACACAGTCCACACCCACTTGTCTAGGTCCATCTTTTCCTGAATCTGGTTCTGATACCAATTGTTGGGCTTTTCAAGCCTATGTATAACTTCTTATTAGTATGATATTGTCCGTTTTGGGTCCAAGTGGCAAAACCCGCACATATTTGTTTTTGGACTCCTTCTCAAAAGGCTTCATATTAATCTGTTGGACATCTTGCTTATATACTAGACACTCTTGTTTTAATTTTCCGATATGAGACTTAGATTGATATCCCAACAATAATCTATTTGGTATAAAGACTTAGACTATGTTTTCTGCACTAAATTTGCATTATGACAAAAATCTAGAGGAGATCAACAATATCAATGACTAGATCACTCAACTAGAGAAAGTGAATCACATCGTGATTGTTGTTAAGGCATAAATGGTAAAAAATGAGCTGATTTTCTATGCAAGAGCAGTGATGGGAAGACAATGCATCATAATGGATACCTTAGAGTTTCTGCTAAAATAATGCTAATTAATGGGTGTTAGTTTTAATAAAGAAACTGACGCGATATGTGGTATTGAGGTGGTGAAAAAATAACATGAAAAGAAATTATGTAGATCAAGTTGCATTTACCATATTTTGTCCTATATATGATATTTTATTCTCTTTTTCTTAATTCTGTCTTCTAAAATAAAAAACAAAAGAAAAACTACATGTAAATAGTTTCTTTCATTCTCATTTTCATCAGTTCCATCAAATAAATTAAAATTGTCTCTAGTTGTAATTCGTTAAGTGAAAGATTACTCAGTATCCCAAGATCAGTCTCATATAATAAATCCAATTGGTCATTTAATTGCATCATATATACCTATTGATAACCAATTTGTACTTTTAACGTTTAATGATTGACACGCGATATGTAAGACCTACACCGGTTGTTACACAATAATTCCATTTGTCTCACATGATGTATTTTTTTCAAACCGCACTGTACCTTTATAACCGCTTGTCCTAACAACGCCCACACCACCCAAACCGATCATCATTTGAAACCTGAGAAATACTTGTTACTGATAAAAAAAAAAACAAAAAACTCAAATTTTTGGTTACTTTTGTTACTATCTCCATCAAACCTCAAGACTATGTATATTGACTATAAAGACTTTAGATTCTAATTTAGTTTGTGTCCACTAAAGCTCTGAATTTTAGTATCAATGTTTACTTTATCTGTAGATCAAATTTACATGTATCTCAATCTGTATCTAATGAAAATTAATTGTTGATTATAGTTTTTTTCTTTGAAAAATTTGTTGGATTATTTTTCACTATTTTATTTTTCCTTAATTAATATTTTGTTAAATCTCAACAATTCTTTCGTATTGAAAATATGTAAAACACTGCTTACTTAATCTCAACATTTTTTTATTGAATATGTGTAAGATAAGGTTTAATCTTACCAACAGAATGCAATCTTGTACAAAAAAGATGGACAGAAAGATATTCAAACTCCAACAGCATCTGATTTTGGTATTTACTATATATATATCTTACTATAGAGAGGAGAATTTTTTTACATGGACTAGAATTATAATTCACAAGATTGCGCTATGTGTCATCATTAGTTTTGATCGTGATATGTGTCAATTCAATAATATTGAATTTCTAACTTTTAGTTAAATACACACCAAAAGTGAATTTTGATCAACTAACCAAACAAACAATTACTCACTTAAACACAACCCATACTACAATTATTCTTCTGATGTGATCCTCTCACAGACGTACAAAAATATGTTTATATGAAAGAAAAATACATGTTTTTCTACATAATATTTCTTGTGCATCTGTGAAAAATCAAATCAGAAGAAGAAGTTTTATTCATTGTGTCGCCACAATGTTCTTGTAATTATGTTACTTGTGAATGCTCACTTTCGACAGGAAGTACATTGTTAGTACCTTATACCATATTCTGGATAGAATATTGACTGTGTACTTCTTGTAGAGTGAGATACAAGTAATTTTGCTCTGTAGGTAAACAGCAATATATAACGTTTTCCATAAATTTTTGCTATTGTATATTTTTTTATTATTCACTAGATTTTTTAGAAAGAACTCTAATTATGTACAAAATTGTTATTTACACGAATGAGAACCAATATTGTGTAAGAAATACAAACCTTTTAATTGGGAGTGGTAATGTTAATCTATAACGATTTTCCTACTTTCTAGGATTGTTAGATTTATTATTTCTCATTTGCAATTATCTAAAATAACAAAAAATCGGATTTATCTATATTATGTATTTCAGTTAAAATTGAAATTTTAAAAGTTGTTTAATTTGATGAGAGATTTCTAGAAATTGAGATATAATTTATCCTATTAAAAATTAAGTTACGATTAATCCGCATCAACAATACTTTAAACTTACAATGATAACAGTTTATTCACTAATCAAATATGATATAAATTATAAGTTATGCTATATTTTATAATGCTTTAATTGGTTGACTCTTGTATTAATTATTTTAATATGTAACTGTTGCAAATATAGTATTTTGATTTAGTAGATGATTTACCTTAGTATTTCATAAATTCAACATAAAAAGTACTGTAAAAAATGAAGACGATTACAAACAACAAAACGAAAGTAACTTATTGAAATAAAGATTTGGCATGCAGTTTTAAAACTAAAATTAAGAAAGACATTTAAATCTAATTGACCGGGAATAAGCCCCTTGCATAGCAAGCTTCTCTGAAGGTGTCGTATACAACACTATTAAATGTTCAGATATCTTCATAACTGCAAGGCCCTCTAATGATATTCAACAGACAACCCAAATAAAAAATCTTCCCATCATAAATTGAATACTGTTGAAGAATAGTTGGATTTCCGAACCCTTCACCCGTGGCCTCCACTCATGCAATGTGGCATTCCAGAAAAATTGATGAGATAAATTCAGTATAGAGCAGGAATCTGGCAGTTGCGTATATCTTGTTACACTACATCCAAACAATAAATTTTGTATTTTTCATAAGTTTGTCGACTTTGTTTCGGTTGGAGGAATTTGTTCTTGGTAGATGAAATTGAATAATTTCTGAAAACAATCATAAAGAACTTGTTTAAACAGTTAAAAAGAAACAAATAATGTAGTATAATAAATTATAAAGGGTAATTCTCTATAATTCTATCAAAAGGATTCTTAATAGATAAATGTTGGACGCAGAAAGCTTACCTATCCTGTTCGTAGCAGTAGAATTGGGGAATATGGAGAATTTTTATTCAGTGTAACAAATGAAGTTGCAGGTCACAAAAGTATGATGTGAATATATAGATGGATTAAATAGGGCATACACGAATATACGAATACGTTAAAGATTGCAATATGCATCTGGTTTTAGAAAGTAATAACAATATATAAATATCTTTCATATTATATTTATAAAATCCAGAATATATGGTTAGATAATTCAATTTATACAGCTTCATAAGAATATTAGCTCGAAATTATCGGAGCACAATATTATGTTACCATATATTGCGATTTAAATACAACTGTAAAGAGGAAAATCCAAACTTTTTAATATTTTTGTATCAGCTCAGTTGGGTGAATTGGACGCATAAGACGTGTAAATATTATGTCCGTATATCAAAAGCGAAAGTTAAAAAGTCAAACTGATTAGTTGAAAGAGTATTCCCAAGAAACCATAGAAATTTGGTGACATTGAATATTTTTTAACTACCCTATCCTATATAAAATTAGAGTTGCTTCGATTATAAATATACTTCCAGAATTTTCCCTGCAACCCTAAACGCAATGGAGAATCACTAAGAAAAAAGTTATGATGAAAACAGATTACAGAGAATTAATCCACCACCATTGAAAATGAGATTTGGCGTGGAAGAACCACCATCACCTCCTCAAATTTCTGAATCAGAGATGGAGGAAGCTAATATGTGGGAAGAGATGAATGACTTTTTGAGCAAATCAAGTGCAAAGGCTATCGAGGTTCCTTCTGAGGTAATTTAATCTTTAAATTATTCGGTTTTATTGAGGATTTCTGTATTATTGGATGTTTATATCAATATGTAATCTCTGCAGCCTGATGGAGAAATATCGACTGATGATCCAAAGGAACGTTGAAAAAAAAAAGAAAACACGATCTCTATCTAGATCTAGAGATAGGTTTGAAATGTATAGAATGCGGCTTCGTTAAGACAGAGATTCGCTACCTAGATACATCGGAGTGGGTAAGCTGTTAATATTCCATTAAGACATTGATTTGCTTAACTAAAATGTTTGAAGTTAACACCATTAAATGTTTTTGAATCTTATAGGCACATAAGAATAAACATGGAAGGAGAAACTATGGAGTCTAGCTAAAATTAGCTCTGTTTAAGAGAATTATCTAAGCATGTTTGCTACAATAAGTTATTTTATCTTGATTCTAATAAAAATGATTTATTTTAAAATAATGCAATGTGTGTATTGATTCGAAAGATTAAAAGTTCATCTGCTACATTGATTATAATCCACAAACATTAAAACATCGATAAATTATATAAAATTTTACACTCAACTCTAAATGTTATGAGAAAAGCTTAACGTCAGTTGTCAAAACTGAAATGAAAACGTCAGTCGGAATTAATTTCTATTTACTATTACACGTAAAGTTGTTAATAGATCAATAGTGAGCATTGGATGAAATTGCCTATAAGAAGCGTTATAGTTGCATCGTTCGGCATAATTAGAAATAAAGAAATTCAAAAAGGTTGGCAATAAATGTAAATGTCGAAGTCTACTTACATATATTGTTATGGTACTAAAATTGGCATAATATGAAAAATGGCATTACTGTATTGTAGTAGTATATTTTGGCAATATCTTATTATTATGGAAATACGCAATATTCGATAGAAGAAAATGTCTGTAAAGGAAGTAACTTTTCTAAAATCAAATGGATTCTACATATAGATGGTATATATTATATCCAAAACTATACATATATATGTAAAATATATAAACAATAAATACAATGATATTAAAGGACATAAGTAAATTGGCAATTATACATTACCATAAATAAATACTAAATATTTCATTATAAATATACCAAAGTAGGTTCAAATCTATCCCAATTTTATGGGAAAATATTACATAATGGGAATGTTTAACAGTTACGGGAAAACATAAGTACATAAAAGGGATTAAACTTATGGCCAGCACGGATCTCCATAGATATCGGTAAAAGGAAGCCTGACATAAAATACAAGTTAACAATTGTAAAAAAGATTAAAATATACCATACAAAATATTATATATATTAATACCAATTAGAAAAATTACCAGTCAAGAAATTTAGAAACCTCTTTGATGTGAGAATTGAAAATATTTCAGATTGGGCTCCATCATTCCTTATGCAATATCTCCCTGTATGATTTTAAAATATAAAAGGCACCCATGTTAGAAGCCAAATTTCATATTAAAAAATTGCAAATGAATGTTTCCACTCAATTATAAAATTTAATTACTAACCTTCGGAATCATAGGTCAGACGAAACAAACGCAAAGTCAGGACTGTTTCATAAGTACTTATGTTTTCCCACTTCTTCCAGAAATCCAGAACAGTCTTCCCAATGAGTTTGATATCCATATTAACATAACTAAACCAAAAATTTATATTACAACAACATTAATAAAAATACATATGTGATGTGTCTACTGCGTGAGGGAACAAGTTTTACCCTTAATAAAAACAAATGAAAGCCGCAAATGTACAACTAATCAGTTGTAGTACTTAGGGATCGAATCTACAGAGATTTGTGTGCCTGATATTTTTCTACGATTTTTAAGTTAATGTCTAGACTAAATTGGTTTTAAAAGGGGTTATTGTTTATCACGGATTAAACTAAAACTAAAGAAAGCAAATGAATCTATCCTAAAAAGCAAGTAGAAAATCGAATGAAAGCAAATGAAATAAGCAGAAAATCGAACTAAGGCAAATAAAATGCAGATATAAAGAAACAAGTAAATATCGATTGGTTTGTAAACTATGGCTAAAAATGCTGAGCTTTCGGGAACTCTACAGGGATCATAATCGGTTTCAACACTAGGGATTTAGATTGGGATTGACGGATATCGAAATATAGGGTTCTAGAGCTAGAGTTCGGCGGTATGACTACGTCACCGTCGTGATCATAACCAACAGGCTTTTTAGGTCGGAAATGCTTGGCCGCGGTCGCGTGTGTTGCGACTGTGGTAGATGAAGGCTTGGCTGCGGTCTCGTGGCCTTGGCCGCGGTGGATGGGTCGTTGGCCGCGGTCGCGTGACTTGCTGGCCGTCTTCGAATGTCTCCGGGGCAAATGGAATATCTTGAGATCTAACTGTTGGAATGTCTCCAAATTAAAAGCATTTCAAAGCTGGTTGAGTCTTCTATAAGTTATCCAATTTTAAGGGCGATCAGACGGTAAGAAGGTTTTCGTCTCTCCATGAGAGTTCTGACGGTCTGCATTTATCCAAATGAATCTTTTTGTTCCAATTTGCACTTCTTTATCCAAAATTACCTGAAAAGTCTTTTAAAATCCGAAAACATAGAAATCATTTGAAAAACTTTAGAAATGGAGTAAAAAAACCTGCAAAAGATATTAAAGTGATCCATAAAAATGGTCAAACAAAACAAAGGCCAAATCTCGGTGAGAGATTTGAAAACGCAGGAACTAACAAAATCTCAGAAACCAAGCTTCTAGACCAATATCAATCAATAGGGTATGGTACCAGGGATTTTGGTTTGAAAACAAGGGATTTGGATTTAGGGTATGGTACCAGATAAAGATGAACTGGCCATCTAAGACGACAAAGAGTGATAAAAATGAGGGTAAAAGACATCCTAGATGTATATCTCGATGTCTCCCTATAATCAATGATGAGAAAATTAGATATCAATATTAAGGTCAAATAAAATGAGCTAGTATATCCTGTCAGAAGGAATCTCCATGAATAGAAGTCCTCTGGTGGGAGTTCGTAGTGCAAGTACTTTAGCTACCACATAGTCTAGTGCTAACCACAAAGGAGCTATCATGCGTAGTGTAGAAGCGTGCATGTCTAAATCATCACAATTTTGTGTCAAACATTCCTGAAAAATACTAAAGGTCGAACAGGTTACATACTAAAATTTAAAAAGTACTTGAAATTTAAAAACAAAACAAGAAAATGATTAGTACAGATAGACATCCTCCCCCAGACTTAAATCACACTATCTCCAGTGTGAAAAAGTTGGTGAGAATATGGTGAATAAAAGCGGTATAGTCTAAATAAATAAGATTAAAAAAAAGAAAATGATGATAGAACCGTGATGGTGGTCAAATGACAATGAAGTGCTGGTCAATCATTCTTCCTCCGATGTGTCTGCCTCAAAATGGTGCTGCTCTTGTAGAAAAGTGACGACACGCTCGAAACATCGTCCATGTCTCTCAACTCTGCGCTCCAGGTCAGACTGTGTGCGTGATGATATGGATGATGAAGTATGGTCGGTGGAAACTGACGGTTGATAGTGAACACGTGCTGCAGCTGCGTCGCGCTTCGCCTTGGCCATTATGTATTGCCCGATAGTGAGTGGCAGACGAGGTACAGAAGGTAAAAACTCATCAGGTCCCGGAGTCCATCGTGGGCGTGCTCCATTACATAATCTTGGGACTGATGCTGAAGGTAAGCAAACTCGGTGCTCTTTGGTACCAGTGCAATACTTGTAACCGAACCTGTCTGGATCGAAAATAACACGAGAGATAGTGTGATCGCGAGAGCGATAGAGTAGGTCATACCAGACGTCGGGAAGTGGATCATCAGATGAGAAATCGAACCCTACAGCCTGTAGCATGGATGTAATAGCGCTCCCATAAGCAGTAGTAGCGTCCTCACATCCATGTAAATCATGCTTTACCTTTACCATGTTCTGTGCTATGATCCAGACAAAGCAGGCAAGTCGAGGGTTGTCCATAAATGGTATCTGAAGTGTAATGAGCTCGATCTTCAGAATACATCCCATGTTGGCTCTAGAGAAAATCGTGTGTGCTAAGAGTTTGTGCACAACTCTCACTACGGAATGAGTAAGAAGGGCTGACTTGGATCTCTCGCTATCATAGACGGCATGACCCATCTCTCTCCATAAATCGAAATCAGGTTCTTCTTCAAGGTGAATGCCATCAGTGTATGGAAGCTTAAGAGCTTCAAAAAGTGTAGAAATGGTGAGTGAGTAGGTCTGTCCGCGAATAGAGAATGATAGAACACCATCAGATGCTCTGGGGCTCCTCCTCTTCATGTGGTGGAGGCTTACGGTTGCTAAGAACTCGCAAACTAACTCAGCATAAGTTGGGAGATTAAGCTCCATGTAAGGTCTCAGCCTAAGTTCATCAATGTACCAGATGACGTCTTCTCTAATCCCAAACATCTCGAGTGTATGATAATCAATGCAGGGCGTTGGTTTGATGTTCAACTTCTTGAAGCGCCTTGCATAATCCACTCTCGGGTTAATCTTTTTCCCTATATATTGAATCTTTGGTGGCTCGGGAATCACATGGGCTTCTCTTGAGTGTTGGAGCAGCCTTTCGCTCAACCTCTTGTTCTTGGTCTGGCTCGGCTCAGCATGTACTCTTCAAGAGTACTATCATCGGGTATTGCCTCAGAGCTGTCACCAGTGCGACAACTTCTTCGAGACTCGGTCTGTTTCATTTTCCTACAACACAAGGTAATTCTCGGAAAAAGAGTGAATATGGATGCTGAGTTCAACATATTAACGATCAGTGATACTAATCATAGTATCAAGAGATTAGTTAAAACAACAAGCAAGCATAACTGATATTAAGTTGAATAATCGAGTAGTTTACTGACCAGATTCGGATTTTGATGTTCTAGACACATAATTTTTCTAAAAATTGGTTTAATTGAACAATTTCCATGTCAAATCTATAGGTTACCTAATACTAGTCACTAATCACACAAGACTTGATCAAATTCATCAATTTTGCTGTTCCAAATTCGATTTTTACAAAGCAGTAGAATCCAAATTTCAAAGTTCTCGATTCCTCTTAAGCTAGGTGTTAAAATCGATTTTCAGACATCCTAGAAAGATAATATATTGTTTTTAAGCTATCTCCACCACTAATAAACCAAGTTTTGGGCTTTTTAAGAAAATCCTAAATTCCAAAATAATTCAAAAATGGCAAGTTTGAGCTTCATACCTTGCTGGAAAGAGAGTTTTGATGATAGATTTGAAATCAGCTTTGAAAAAGAGTGAGGTTTGGTCCAAGAATTTCTTAAAAAGCTTAAGAATTGAAAAAGATGTTCTCTCTCCTAAATCTCCAAGTCTTTTGGAAGAGAAGATAAAAAGGAGTTTTGATCCAAAAAGTGCGTTTTCTTTCTTTAAAAAGCATTTTTGTGGCAAAAACGGAAAATTTTCGGGAATTCAAAAGCTTACGGAAACTTACTTTACTTGTCTGATATGCAACAGGGAATTAAAAACTTACGGAAAATCTGAATGGGCTTTTCTGGGAATGTTCTGGGAATTATCGGGAATCACCGGGAATATCTGAAAAGCAACGGAAATCGGAGGTCCCGTCTCAACGACCAACGGCCGCGGTCAGGAGACGCACGACCGCAGTAAACATAGGCTCGGCCGCGGACACATTCACGGTGCCGCGGTCGAAGGTGTGTTGGTTGCGGGTCGGTTGGTCGCGACCGCTGCGCATTTTCCTGCGGCCTTCGTCCAACTTTTAAGTTTTTGCCAGGCCGAGCAGCTAAAAACCTCTCCTTCTTTTTCGGTTTTTCTATTTTTCTGTTTTTTTTTGTGTTTTTGTTTTATAAGAGTACCTGAATCTAAAAAAGAAAAAAAAACATAAATTGTAAAAAAAAAAAGAAAAGAAAACTAAAAGAAAATGTACCTAAATGGGTTGCCTCCCATTAAACGCTTTTGTTTTAAGTCGTTTAACTCGACTTAGGCTCAAAAAATCAGGTTGGTTGAAGTGGCACTCCACTCGATGTGCCTTTATCATTTCCGGGTGCTAGAGGTTTGGCTTCTTCTTCCTGAGGCACCAGCTTCTTTCCTTTACTTTTCTTTTGGACTTTAACGTTGTTTAAAACCCTTTTTGTGTTCTCGATTAGTTCTTTGATCTTGTCCTCACTAGTCTCTGTTGCATCTGGTGGAATGATGATATTGATTTTCGCAAAAGCTCTTGGCTTCTCATTGTCTTTCTCTTTTGGCCGTTTTCCTTTACTTGGAACATTGTCTAGGACAGTGGGATAAAACTTCCTGCGGTCTACGTTAAGGAAGACAGCAT
This sequence comes from Eutrema salsugineum, assembly GCF_000478725.1. Taxonomy (NCBI): domain Eukaryota; kingdom Viridiplantae; phylum Streptophyta; class Magnoliopsida; order Brassicales; family Brassicaceae; genus Eutrema; species Eutrema salsugineum. The sequence continues at coordinate 10,967,990 of NW_006256342.1, forward strand.
GCTGGTTTGCGTGATCGATTACTGCTCCTACAATAGCTACAAATGGTCGCCCGAATATAAGTGGTCTCTCCTTGTCTTGATCCCTTTCCAGAACTTGGAAATCTGCCAGAACAATTTTGTTCCCAACTAGAACTTGCAGATCATGAATCGCCCCTTCAGTATCTTTTTGAGATGAATCTCCAAAGATTACCTTAACTGTCGATGTCTTTAAGGTTTTTGTGCCCAATTTTTCAGCAAATGTCTTAGATATGATATTGACATTGGCTCCGGAATCGCATAAACAGTCTGTGAACTTGATTCCTGAAATAAAACATTGGAAACAAAACGTCCCGGGTCGTCAGCTTTTGTAAGCCTTTGAAATGAGGAATGTTGAGGTACTTTGAATAGTGGTTGCTTAGCATCAACATCCTTGTAAAGTGGTATAAAGACTGGGGGTTCTTTATTCTCCCCATCGGTTTTGGCTCCTTCTTCGGGCAGCGTGGTTATGGCATTGCAAAATCTCTTGGGGTTGTCTTCAAATCTTCCGGGAAGAGCTCCATTTTGTCTCTTCATAGAGTCGGCTGTTTGGGCAACTTGAACGTCTAGCTTTTTGACGTGCGAAGATAAAGCTTCAAAATTCCCGTTCAGATCATTGTACATGCAGTCAACTTTCACGTTCATATCATTAGCTCTTTTCTCGTTTGTCATAACCAGATGTTGGATAGACTTCTCAAGTCTTCCGATTTGCGAAGCTAGCTGGTTTGTTGTAACTCCTTGCTGTTTTCCAAATTGATTGTTAAATTCTGTTCCTTGATAGTTATATGGCTGTCGCGGCTGAAAGACTCCAGTCCCTCCAAAATTTCCACCTTGGAACTTGTTTTGGAAGGGTCTCTGTTGCGGTGGGTAGTGCTGGTCTTGAGGATTCTCCACATTTGGATTGCGATAAGAGAGATTGTTGTAGTTTGCATTCCGGAAGTTGTTGCTGAAACCATTGTTGAAGCGATTCGGATATGGTGCTTGTGCTCCTACATAGTTCACTTCTTCTTTCTGAAAGGCTGGATTAGTGTGATGGATACCACAAGGTCCTTCGTCTTCTGCGACATTGTTGGTCTCACAAGCATGGATTGGGCGATTGTTGCTTTTTAAAAGCTGACTCATCATGTTCTTCAATTCGGTTATCTCCTTGTCATTTGTTCCGGTCTGCTTTGTCGATCGATCGTATTCCGAACAGTCATTGCTATTGGCTTGAGCTAAATTTTCGATGAGGGCTCTTCCTTGTGCTATCGTCTTTTGTCCAAAATCTTCATTGCTAGCTGTATCAAGTGAAAGTTTGTATTTTGGTTGCAAACCTCTGTAAAATGTGCTCAGTAGGCTTGATCCGGGAAGTCCATGGTGAGGGCAGTCACGTTCATACTCTTTAAAACGCTCCCAGGCTTCATAGAAAGGTTCAGTCGGTCCTTGCTGAAAACTTGAAATCTTGGTTCTCAACAAGTTCGACCTTGACTTAGTATAGAAGTGTTCAGAAAAGCGGTTTTACATTTTTCCTAGTTAGTGATCAATCCTGCAGGCAAAGATTTCAACCAACGGTGAGCTTTATCTGCTAATGAAAAAGGGAACAACTTACACTTTAAATAGTATGCTGGAACTTGGTTTATCCTCATCATGCTGCAGATTTCTTCAAAGAGTTCAATATGATCCATTGGATGTTCACAAGGAACTCCATGGAACTGGTTTTGTTTCACCAAAGAGATGATTTGCGGCTTGACTTCAAACTCATTCTGGTTCGGAAATGGTACTTGAATTGCAGATCCATTTTGAAAATTCTGAGTATGTGCATCAAAATCAGCTATGCGATGGTTCCTGGCTTGTCTTCGGTGTTGATTTGCTTGCTGAACGAGGCGGTTAATGCGCCCATTCGGCTGCATCTCCTGGTTGTTACCATCGCCTGCATTAATTGGTGCATCAAGGTCTTCGCGTTCTTCTCTCTCCCTGACGTTTTGAGAATTTCTTGGAGGAATTTCATTCTCTTCTTTATCTTGTCGAGCATGATCACCTTCTCTGTGATCATTCTCTTCATTTTCACCATGTTCTGACCCATCTTGGTCCATGTTTAAGTTTCGGTTAACAGGATCTCCAGGTGGTCGTCGTCGGCCATTCCTTGCGTTGGTCTAAGTCTTCGAAGTTCTCTTTCGTATTTGTCTATCTCGTCTAGAATTGGAATGTTTTCTACAGGTCTACGCCTGGTATTCATGGAATTCAGAGAAAAACAAAAGAAGGGAAAGATAATTCAGCAACTTAAGAAGGAACTAGAGATCAGATGTCTAGAACAGAAATTAGAACAAGAAAAATAACAAACGCAGCAAAACTAATCCCCGGCAACGGCGCCAAAAACTTGATGTGTCTACTGCGTGAAGGAACAAGTTTTTCCCTTAATAAAAACACATGAAAGCCGCAAGTGCACATCTAATCAGTTGTAGTACTTAGGGATCCAATCCACAGAGATTTATGTGCCTGGTATTTTTCTACGATTTCTAAGTTTATGTCTAGACTAAATTGGTTTTAAAAGGGGTTGTTGTTTGTCACGGATTAAACTAAAACTAAAGAAAGCAAATGAATTTATCCTATAAAGCAAGTAGAAAATCGAATGAAAGCAAATGGAATAAGTAGAAAATCGAACTAAGGCAACTAAAATGTAGATCTAAAGAAACAAGTTAATATCGATTGGTTTGTAAAATATAGCTAAAAACGCTGAGCTTTCGGGAAATCTACAAGGATCATAACCGGTTTCAACACTATGGATTTAGATTGGGATTGATGGATATCGAAATATAAGGTTCTAGAGCTAGAGTTCGGCAATATGACTACGTCACCGTCGTGATCATAACCAACTGTTTCTCGCAACCCTGACCAGTAGGTTTCCACTCTGGCCCGGGAGGGGAGAAAACGCAAGAGCTGCAAAGGACTCATCAGTACTCATGATTTTGCCGCAGGTAGGTTTCTACTCCTACGGAAAAATCGCTTGTTTCATTCTTGGTCGGATACTTAATGAAAACTTTCGCAACACTAACTATCTAGATCAGATACGAGGTGATCAATCAAACATACATGCATTAAGGATGAGAATAAACAGAGAACATAGTTAAAATCCCAGATCTATAAACCTAGATGTCTTAATCGATTATGAGAGCCCCTTTCGGGAACCCTAAGCCCAACTGGGGATCTACTCAGACATGGCTGAGGTCGACATCATAATTGGTTTTAATAAAAGCAATAAAAAGTAAAGAAAAGAGATGAAAGAAAGCTTCTCTATTGATGAACTCAGAGTTGAACAATCTTCTCTAAAAATCGCATAAAACGGCTGAAGAAAAAGGGTTTTTGTAAAAGTATGAAGGTGATTGCTAAAAACGACCTAAATGATGATTCTGCTAAGGTTGACTTCGCGGCTTCATGTTTTAAATTTATAACCCTAGATATCTGCAAGCGCACAGCAGTGCGTTGTAGTACTTAGGGTGTCGATCCACAGAGAATCCACGTTTTACCTGCAGAATCTTAGAACCAGAATTAGTAAACAAAGTCTAAGACGAAAAACAGGGTTTTGGATAGGTTGTCACGATTTCTAAAATGTATTTTAAAAAGAAATTTGAAAAAGATTTAAAAAAGGGTTTTTAAAAAAGGTTTTAAAAAGGGTTTCAAAAACTAGAAGTGAATAAATCGATAATAAATCTAAAGGATGAACAAAGCCCTTAATATTGATCCTAGTAAATTCTTAGAACTCTAGTCACATATGTATGAATACGCCATTGTCGTGATCATAGACAACTATCTCTCTCAACCTTGACCAGTAGGTTTCCACTCTGGCACTAGAAGAGAAAAGATGCAATATGTTTAAGACTCGTCAGCATTTACAAATCGCCCATAGGTAGGTTTCCACTCCTATGTTTGTTTTGCTCTCCCAAATTAGATCTGGCCCCGGATGAATACTTTCGTATCACCAAGGACCTGGATCAGTCTCTAGTTTGCGACGCTAGATCCATGCTTTAAGTATAAATTCAGAAGAAAGATTTCTAGAATTCGGCTTTGGTTTATCTCGCGAAGATCCCTACCGAACATAGTCGATTCCCTTCGATCGAACCTTTAAACTCATACCTCATCATTCCAAAACGTGCATAAAATAAATAGAAGAGACGTGCATAGAATAATAAGAAGAAAGAAGTAGAGAAAAAGAGAAAAGGAGATGAAGAAGAAGCATCTCGATTTCGAGATCTTAGCTCGAAGAAGAACTTCTCTTCAAATCCTTTAAACAACTAATATAATCTGAAGAAGATAAAAAAAAATTGAAAGATGCATAAGAGTAAAAACCGAATTAAAATAAAGGTAGAACGTAAAGAGGGTTCAAGAAAAATCTCTATCTCCCTAAACTAAGAACTAAGAACATAAGAACATAAAAACCCTAGAAAACTAAATTTGGTGGCTCCCAAAATGGATTCTTCTGAGGCACATGAAAATAGCTCTTCTTAGACACATATTTATAGGTCTTCAACTCTCTCCAGTCGTCCTTAGGGTTTTCTATGAAGAGAAGACGAATTGGGCTTGAAACGGGGTCATGGGCCCTGGTCGCCAGGCTTCTACCCGTGGTGAATTGGGGTTTGGCCGCGGCCAGAGGCTTGTAACCGTGCTCAAGAGTGTGTTCTCCGAGGTCATGGAGCCTGGACCCGTGGAGATTGGCTTGTAAGGTTGAATCTTCATTCTGCGCTTGCTTCCTTCGCGAGACTGCAGAACATGTCTTCAGTGCATCAAGGATATCCGGAGATCTAACCATTGGATTGTCTCTAAACCAATTGAATTTGAAAGCTAGTTGTCTCTTTTATAATATGTCCAATTTTGGGGATGATATGACGGTGAGAAGGTCTTCATCGGATGTAAAACTTCTGACAGCCTGAATTTATCCAGAATGATCTTTTGCTCCAAAATGCACACCTTTTGCCTTAATTACCTGAAAAGAGTCTAGGAACTACAAATACTAGAAAATAATAGTAAAAACACTTAAAAGAAATAAAAAGCATTTGAAAAGCATTTAAAATCGATCCATAAAAGTTGTCAAAATACGGTGTTATCAAATGACAAGTATTTATAGTCTTCAATACTCCATGGTCTCTAGGGTTCCGGAATTGAGGCTGGAAAATGACTTGGGCTTCAGAAATGGGCTTTTTAGGTCGGAGATGCTTGGCCACGGTTACGTGTGTTGCGACTGTGGTAGATGAAGGCTTGGCCGCGGTCGCGTGGCCCTGGCTGAAGTGGATGGGTCATTGGCCGCAGTCGCATGACTTGCTGGCCGTCTTCGAGTGTTTCCGGGGAAAATGAAATATCTTGAGATCCAACCGTTGGAATGTCTCCAAACCAAGTGAATTTGAAAGTTAGTTGAGTCTTCTATAAGATGTCTAATTTGGAGGGTGATCAGACGGTGAGAAGGTCTTCGTCTCTCCATGAGAGTTCTGACGGTATGCATTTATCCAAAAGAGTCTTTTTGTTCCAATTTGCACCTCCTTATCCCAAGTTACCTGAAAAGTCTTTTAAAATCCGAAAACATAGAAATCCTTTGAAAACTTTTGAAAATGGAATAAAAACACCTGTAAAAAATATTAAAGGGATCCATAAAAATGGTCAAAATCCGGTGTTATCAATATGTACAACATAAAACAAATTATTGGCCTTTACATATATAGATGATAATATAAAACATCTTACTTCATGTCTTTTATCTGAATGTCCAATTTGTGAGAAGGTCCAAAAATCATCTCATGGGGTCATCAATGTCAGTACTTAGTTCATTATCAACATAGATGATTACGCCGATCAAGTCTACCAAGAAAAAAGTTCATTACGCAATATTTATAATAATTTTTTAATTGAATAAAGGTGAGAAGTCAAACCGATAGAGAACTCAGTAGAGAAATTCCCTCGGATAATGGCATCAAATGGCATAAAATCCATCATATGCTTAGGATTGACTTGAAAAGTCTTGTCTACAACAGTATCGACGTTCATGTTGATGAAGTGGTAGTTGATAGTATTTCTGAAAGATCCGAACGCATTGACAACGTTGAATAATTTGACATAATTTCATTCTCCTTCTTTAAACTTTGGATCGAGCGAAGAAATGAGATCCTGATCTATTGATGCCTCTATTTTGTAGCCCTAAATTCGTGAACCAAGTAATCATTTTAGAGATTCATGTGTTTAAATGTTCATAACATGCAACAGAAAAAAATCTTCAAAAAGATGAACTTACATTTTCGTCACCGAGGATAAGACGCAATTCATAGCGTTAGTTACAGTAGTTGAAGTGTTCCCAAACTCTTAGAACTTTTATAAGAATTCTGGCGTCAGATTTTGTGGGAGAAAGATACTCAATGGTACAATAGCGAGGCATGATTTGAGGAAAGTGATTGTTTTCTGGGACTTTAGGTTTTTTTTAGTTAAGATGGCGAGATGTTTTTTTTCAAACGCTTTATATGTATAGCAAAGCAAGTATAGGGTTTGAAAGGTTGTGTCGTTTTGTAAAATTAGAATAAATTGCAACTATTGACATTTATTGCACCAGGTGACTTACGAACAAACCAATTGGTTACATTCAATTCATAGGTATATTTGACTTTTATATTGATTAAATATATATAGAAAAATATGTGAAGATGGTAAAAAAATGTCAAATCTGGTACTGACTATTTCTCTTTAGATAAGTCAATTACTTCCTTTCATTAATTACAAAAAATTAATGAGAGTATAATACAAGAATTTATGTACTCTATTTTTTAATACAGACATATATCACGGACCATCCAAAATTTTAAAATCTCATAGTTACTTTTTTGTAGAAAAAAATAGATTACGATTCACGAAAAAATGCTAACACAATTAATTTTTTTTTATAAAATATATATTTTGTCATGGAATAAGTTATCTCAATCAAAATAATATAGAAGTTAAGATTTCCAAGTTTAACACTATAAAAATAAGAAATATGAAACAATAATCTCTTTTACTGAGACTGCTCTTCATATTCATCGTAGACCGGAGTAAAATCAATTGAAGTTGCAAGCCTGAAATAATATTAGGATTTTTTATTATTATACATATATATATATATATATATTCATAAATATTAAAATATAGGATACAATATCAAAGATGGAATAAACATACTTCAACTTTGCTCTTTCCACTTCTGGAGTAGGAGGATCCTCGAGAATATCAGATATGAATATTTCCGATTCAACTATCCATTCATCTAATTACATAGACATACTCAATATATGGAAAAATATAGAGCATCTTAGCAAATAGGGTAGTTTTAAGTTTTTAATTGGCCAAAAGGGTGTGTTTGTGGATTCATGTGTAAATCTGGTAGTTTTTGAACAGTCACAAATTTTAAATGGCCATATAGCCCTTATTAGACAAAAATAGGAAAGAGAAAGTGTGAGAGAGTGTGAGAAAGCGTGAGAGAGAGTGGGAGAGCGTGAGAGAGAGTGTGTGAGAGAGAGTGTGAGAGATGAGAAAAAGTATGTATTTAAATATTATTATTTTTTCTTTTTTTATATATATATTATCTTCTAACACATTGAAATTTGAATTTTTTAAAACGGACGATATTTGTTTTTTTTTATTATACACAAATATGAAAGTATTCACCATTTGGTGTACACTCAAAGGTATTAACTCAAAAGTATTCACCATTTGGTGTACAACTATCAGATATTCACTCGGAAGTATTCACAGGAAAGTATTCATCCCAAGATATTCATGATTTGGTGTACACATGAAGGTATTCACCATTTGGTGTTCATTTATTTGGTGTACACATAAAGGTATTCACCATTAGGTGTACAGCAGAAGGTATTCACTCTAAGGTATACACCATTTGGTGTACAACTATCAAGTATTCACCATGAAGTGTACAACTATAAGGTATTTACTCAAAAATGTTCAATATTTGGTGTACACTTATTAGATATTTACCATTTGGTGTACAACTATCAAGTATACCATCTAGTGTACACCAGTCAGGTGAATACATTCGATTGAAAGTCAATTTAATACCTTCGATTGAAAGTTAATTTAATACTTTCGATTGAAAATCAAGTTAATACCTTCAATTAAATACCATATGTATATAAATCTATATAAAACTGAAGTATATATGTCTGAATTATACATAACTAATATATACATAACTTAAATATTAGAAAAAATTAAAATTTTGTCCGTTTTAAAATTTTCAAATTTTAAAATGTGTAGCAAAAAATCTATATATTTTTAAGATATATATTGTTATATAATTTATTATTTAAAATAGTATATAAGAATGAATGAATTATAAGAGGAAAAGAAATAAAAAAAAAAGAGGAAAGAGAAAATAATATTTTTTTAATAAAAGTCTGCTTTTCTTATATTTTCTCACGTATCTCTCTCTTCTCTTGCCATTTGTTTTCTCTCTCTCCTTTTGTTTTTTTATTTAATTATAATGGCATAACAATATAAATAAATTGAACTTAGAAGGATAAAATAGTTATTGACACACAAAAACTACCCAAACACATTCACTTTTTCAAAACACACCCTTTCAGCAAATTAAAAACTTAAAACTACCCATTTGGCCAATTTGCTCAAAAATATATATGTAAAACTTGTAATTAATTGACAATATCAAATAATGAGGTAGTTACTATTTAGGTACATCTTCATCTAATGAAAGAGAAAAATCGCAATGCAATAATATTCCTAAAAGACCTTTCACAATTCCTCCAAAAATTTTCAAATTTTCTTGCCAAGTTATCCTAATCAATACATTTCAAAGATTATCCATTGTATATTTAAATTATTTAGAACATTATTAATATACTTTAAAATTTGTAAACAATAGTGGACGTTGTACAGACTTGAAATATTCTATTATAAAACGAATAAATGGACGTTGTGTGGGTGTGTCTGATGTATCGGACATAGGAAATCCTAATTGAAGTTTCTGAATAAAGGTGACAATCCCGAGAAGATCATTTGTAAAAATAAAGGACTGACTTTAAAATTCATGTTGGAGCTCCTTAGATAAACGATTTAAAATAAAAAGTTATAAGAAACATACCAAGATATCTGTCTGTATGAATAAATCTATATAAAATATTTATGAATGCACAAAAAAATTATATTCCTCTAGAAGACTTCAGATCGGTTTTCTCAACAATAGTCTCCTCGAGGAAATGTATATGATAGTTGTTTGATGATATACTTGGACTAATCACTCTGTCAGTAACTTCAAAATTACCAAGAAAATACAAATCTCCTTCAACCAATTTATACTCGAAATTCGGCATTTGTCATATTGAATAGTAGACAGGATTATATACGGAAAATAAATAATTAACAAATACACGGTTTATAAAAATAAATAATTAACAAATACATTCCTAAAACATATATACGGAAAATCTTTTCAAACCTCCAAAACTTATAAATTCATCCGCAAGAACTAACATCCAATTAGGTCGATCGAAAAGAGTATAATCATCATAATCTCTTAGTATCTAAACACAAATATGATATCCGCCGTTTGTCTTCTGGAGATCGGAAACTATTTAACAAGGAGACATTCTTTGTTTTAATTTTTTTGTTAAGATTGAAGATGAAAGATAATAAGGAAATGAATAGTTTTCTATGTGATGGAGTAAAACGGTTATGGTTTTAATGTCGTCTTAATTGAAACTCTTGTCAAAATTTATGACAGTTGGTTAAACAAAAAAAAATTAAATGACAAATTAAAGTCTGAAAAAATTGAATTAGACAATCAAATCTAGGGCAACATTCAAGTTCCACAATTAAATAAAAATATGCCAAAAAAGTTTCACAAATACTGCAAAAAATAACGAATAGAGTTCAAACGTTATCCACCCATTGGACAAATTTGTTATAAAGATCAAAAGCAATAATCAATCACCAGCAATGTATTTCTGCACTAAGTTCATTACAGTTTCTTGCTTCTTCATAACTTCATCGGAATTTCTTGCTTAGGTCGCTTTTTGTTAACAGATCTTTCACCTTCATCAAAATAGTCGGGACTCTTAATTAGCTTCTTAAATGAAGGAGTGAGTGAAGATCCAGACGATGGATTCTCAAGTTCGTCAGAACTCATAAGCATCAACGGTTGCTGAAATATAAAACATTGACGACTTAATATAACTAAATGATCAGATAAGCAAGCTTGAGAAGTCTGTAAAATTTATTATATATTACCTCTGATCGAGAATCCCACTCAGTCATAATGTCGACATCTTGAGACCATAGTTCTACTACATACGAAGACTGTCTTCCTTTTGTATGCTCTTCTGAAACTGTTATTTTGAAAAGCATCCTCATGGTTAGGAGCTTTGTCAAGCCATTAGGGAGCCCTCTTGGTAAATCCTGCGCAGCATTATATTAAATGGATTAATATTATTTCAGAAAATGTAAATAATGCATAATGTATACAATTATTTAACCAATAACCTCATTATTTTGTTCCATTATAGACTCAGCTGAATGACTTAACAGTCTTTGAGCAGTGTCATCAAACATCAGGAAGTGCACATCGACGTCTGAATCATCAGTTACAAATAATACAATATAGTACATACATAGTTTGTAAGGAAACAGAAGAGTAAGTTATTTAAACGTTACATGAATCAACATGTAATGTAGTGTCCGAATAAATGTATGATGGGACGAATCAATGTAATAAAATAAGGCGAACATTTAGTCAGTCAATCAGAGAAAGTCTACATGAAATAATTCTGCTATATCTGCTATATATCTTACCAAAGAAAGCTTTAACGTAATAAGTAATGTTTTCTTGACTTTATGGGAAAAATCATTGTATTACCTTGTGATAATGGTATCATATGAATAAATATCTCCACAAGTTTTGCAACTGAAAAGAGGAATCCTCTTATCGTAATCTTCATTATCAGACATAATGCCATGCTCTAAAACTTTGATGTTGCAAGGTTTGCATGCCCAATAATACCACAGCTTTGAAGTGTCAACGTCTTTGACTGTTACACATGTTACAATCTTGCCAAGCTATAACAAAACCATTAATATGTATATAGTGAAAAGTAAATATATTTGTACGACGAATAAAATATAGCTCATACCATTTTTGTATCATGAATTACAGCTACCATCAGCCTCCTATTTTTCACACCTAAAAATTCTTAATGGTAGTCAATAGCACCACCCCAAGAAGTCGAATAACTTTGTTCAGCATGCACAATCATTTGATTGTTTTTTGGCAACCTACAAAACCATACAAAATAATTATATAAATACAACAATGTTAAAATGACATAACATACTTTTCTCTGAAGTCTTTCATGATCTTGACGTCAGGATCAAACAAAATTTTGGTGGAGTTGAAAGCGTTTGATATTGAAATATCACCTATACTCAAAAAACATAAAATAAGAATAATTAACAAACTAATGAACTGTGTACATATGAATATGTGATATAGTGATCTAACCTTTGTACTCTTTTATACAGACAAATCGCATTACACAAACAGAAATAGTAGCCATATGTTTGTTAGTGTACTCAACAGTTGCTTTTGCATATTGTCCTCATAGTGTACATTTCAGTTGGACATCGCTTCAGCAATAAACATATTAGCATTCCATTGTTAAAATATTGTTATGTCTATTTTGGTATGATATCATAACTATTTACTTGGTATCCCGGAGTGTTATCATCAATTTCTCGCTGATCCCACTTTTGCATTTAGTTTTTATAACTTTCATACTCCCCACCGTGACAATTTGTCCAATGACATCTTGAAGACAAAATATTTTTATACAATGATAAATATGTATTAGAATATAATTATCAAAATATCGATGATAACATACCGATGAAGACATTTTTGTCGAGTTTGTCTTCCTTGATTGACTTGAAATCAGACAAATATTTTTCTGGCAAGTCTGATGGGAAATCATTAATCTCTTTAGCACGGGTGGTTCTGCACAAAGCGATTTTGTATGGTAATGGAGTAGTCCTAAAATCACCATAGTATTCTTTAATGATGAAGCAATTAATAGAAAGTGATTTTCCTTCTATAAGGATGCCGATCAATTTTTCATCAACAGTAACATGAATCCTAGTGCCCTGTGAATCACACATAAATAGTATTACTATATAATCTATAGATTGATTAAATAACAATATACAAAATACATAAGATCGCATACAAACTTCTTCGTCAACTAAAACCATTTCTATAACAAAGCCAGACTGCCTGTTCTTGACTTTTCAAAAGGAAAATATAGTAGCTCTAACTTTCTGAATTTCACTTGATTGATCTAATTTGGCAAATGAAACTATAGCAGCCGAACGTCTGTGGACTAAAGCCATTTTTATGAATGAGAATGGTAGAGTTTTAGGGTTTAGGATATGTGGTATATATAAGGAGAGAAAGTTAATGAGAACATTTTAAAATTGATATTAGACGGGACTGAAATTATTTTGAAAAAAAGAATGAAATGAAGAATATGGATATTCGGAATGTGCGTAGAAGTAGGTATTGTTGCGGAAATATTTGAGAATCAATATATTCAAATTGATTTAATTGCCAAAATTGACGTGTAATATTAAAATGTAAGATAAATTCTTGTTTCTTTTTGAAATATTAAGGTTTCTGGATATTATGTTACATTAACTCCGGTAAATCTTGCTAATAGTTTGTAATTTTTCATTTTGGGAAAATATTCTAATTTTTTACGCGGAAAAGTTTTTTAGAACCATAATTTCAAAATTTTGATAAATGAGCATGTATGAAGTATTGGGCCAAAGAATGTTTTTAAAATACAGATAATTGGGCCGGGTCGGTTACAAAGATCCGCGTGTTTATCCGTTTATGATTTTCTCATTTTTATTTATTTTAAAACAGAAAAACTTGGACAGAAATTACACATCAGCATCAGCATCCAATGAAATTGCGCAGAGGTAGCGTCCTTGCCATGTCACATTATGTCACATTTGACTTAGAATAAACGTCATCATTGACGTTGGTAACGGAGTTTTTCTAAGCCAATCAAATTAAAACAAATTGGATTTTTCATTAAACTACATTCTCATTTAATATATAGAATATATATAGTCACAACATGCAAAGCACCTAAAACTAAAATTACAGGATGATGTTAATTTTTCAGTATTACAAAATGAAATCTTACGACCCTCAAATTGTTCGAATGCAATCTTTCTTATTTGACTGGAAGCACAAGAAAGCTAAATTGACGGGAAGTGACCGAACAGATAGTTAAGTCCTAAAGCTACGTCAATCGACATAAAACAAATCTCCTTAAACACAACAATGGACGTGGAGCAAAGGTGACTGATTAAATAGAAACATAAACTTCATCATCTGAATACGATCCAGAGTTAGATAAAATACCGAAATTTTAAACCAACCATAGAGACTCATATAGCAAGTGTCAGCTCGAAAAACAAAAAATTAACAAGAAATAAATATCGCAAAAAGAACAATTTAATTAATAATAATAATAATCTCTTTCTTTCCTTTTGCCCCGTCGGTTTATTGGTAGTTGCACTAAACTTGGGGCATACGAAGAAAACACAAGTTGGTTATAATAGTCAGATCCAAGTTTCCTAGCTTTTCCGCTATTCACAGGTCTTCCGCATCCATTTACTCCAATGATATAAGCTCTTTGGTAGGGAGGTTTATTTATGCGGAATGAAACAATAGTGCCTTTCTTCTCCTCTTCAATGAAGAAACTCTCAGCCATAAAGTTTGTCGGATTCAATTTCATTCTCAAGAATTTGCTCCTGGATGCTGAATTGGGCTCAATCTTGGTCATAATCCAAATCTCCATTATATAATCTTTGCGTTGATGTAACACAGCGAGCTGCTCATCTCTAACACAAGATAGAGTCACAATTTTCGAACTCCCAACGCTAGAGTTAAACGGCAGAATAAGACGCTGTCGGAATCTCTCCGATGTAAAATCAAAACATAGTAAAACAAATTGTGACCCTTGAGCCGTTAATTTTTCTTGAGCGAAGAAGTAAGTGTTTCCCTTCAAAGACGCGCCAGGTTTTACATGGCAGCCCGGATTGACATCAAGAACTCTCCATACATTAGAGTAAAATTCATAGATTTCGAAAAAGAGAAGGATGTATGAGCACTTAAAAACATCCAAAAGCCTCAAGATCTTATGGTTACGGTTGTTGTTGTTGTTATCGTATCCGAGAGCATACATGTCTGCCTGGTGAAACCTTTTCATCGGTTGGATCCACCTGATCTGCCCCAAATACGGGTTCCACACCACGACCCACCTTTTCTCTTTGATAACCCATAACAGTAAGCTGTCCCAGTGAAAGACTTCACATATCTCGGCTTGGTTAAGTATACATGCTTGCTTTATGGATCAACCAAGTTACCTTTCCAGTGACCGTCCCACTCCCAGTCACGGATTTTCAAATTCTTAGCTTGGTTAAATATGCTTACTTGCTTTATAGTTGGCTTGACGTTCTTTGAGATTCCTTGGAGATTGAAATCCATTAAACAAAGCTTCGAATCCATCACCATGAACCCCATATACTGTTTCCCTTGCTCTGTTTGACCTAAAATATGATTTTTCGATATAAGGTTCCACGTTTTGCAAGTAGATTGATGGGCTTGCGGGCCTAGGGTTGTTTTTTAACAAGCCCGTTGGTTCTCCAAAAGTTTTAAATTTAAAAACCCTAGTGTCTGCAAGTGCACAGATGTACGTTGTAGGACTTAGGGTGTCGATCCACAGGGAGGATGTCTAATCTGCAAGAAACAACAAACTGGGAAGTAAGCAAACTCATAAACCAATAAAAGATATGGGGTTTTGGGTTAAGATCCTAAACTAAACCTAATCTAATATTCACAAGAGATGCAATGCAGGATGAATTGTTAAAAGAACATCTAAAGAATATCGACTCAAACTAAAGACTCTTAAACTCATAGGTGGCGATTTATACTTCTCCGGTTTACTCTAATTGATGCATGGTGGCATTTCCAAATAGCTTCCGGACGATTTATCTTCATCTGTTTCTAGGAATCTGCATTGAACTAGAATAGACACATGTATGATTAACCAACTGTCGTCACCTTAATCAACTAATCTCTTAGATCTAGCAATTAACTCTCGCTCTCATGCTAAACTTAAGATCATGCTATGAACACTGAATTCGTCTGCTCACATCTTCTCAATAGGTAGCTTTCGACTCCTATAGCGACTATGTTCTTCTAAAGCTAGGTATGGATGATCTGATACAACACTCTCGTGGCTCTGATCGATCCTAGGCTCAGAGAATAGGTCATGAATCTACTCTCATGCTTTACGAATAACTTAGAAGAGATGAGATCCAGAATATGACTAAGAACAATAGAAATCCTAATCGATATATATGCTTGTCGATATCTTCAAACAATTTGACTCTCTGGGACTAATCTACATGATGCAATGAATGATAAAAGACATAGAAAAATGCAAAAGAATGAAACAGAAAAGTTAATAAGATAAAAAGGAGAAAAAACAATGGATCTGGGGAAGAATCCCCATCTCCATCGCCTAACCTAAAAAAAACAAAGTTTGGTGGCTCAAAATCTCATTACAGGAGCACACACCCGTTTAGGACTGCTAGACAATGTATTTATAGGTCCTAAGGTCTTCCAAGTCTCATTTAGGGCTTCTCTGAAGAGAAATGGCGAAGTGGGCTTTGATGTTGGGCCTTGTGGCTCGTCCTAAGGTCCACCGGAGGTGAGAGTCTTCCAGGGCAGGTAAAACACGTGTTTCCCGCGGGTGAGAGTCTTCCGGGACTGATGAACTAGGTCAACTTGTTCTCCATGTATCTTTTGATTGCACCATTGGATCTTTGTGATGTAAAGTGCTATGGAAAGCTGGTTGTCTCCTCTTGATTGTCTCCAAATTTGAGCTGGATCGGACTGTGAAAACGTCTTTATTTGAGGCTGAACTTCTGACAGTTTGACTCTGAGCTAAAAATGTGGATTTCTTCCATTTTGCCATCATATTCCCTAAGTTTCCTGAAAAGAGCCTTGAAACTACAAATACATGGAAATTATAATAAAAGTTCCTAAAACAAAGTAAAACCTTTGAAAAAGCATTTGAAATCAATGGTGAAAAATGGTCAAAATCAGGTGTTATCAACTCCTCCAGACTTAAAACTTTATTTGTCCTCAAACAAAACAAGATCTAATCTGGAAAAATATCATTCAACAAAAATGAGAGGGAACTCAAAAATATCAGCAACCATACTTCTAGACCTTAATTATGGACATTGCATCAGTCAGATCAAGTCTAGAAAATTTTCACCAAAATACAAACATAACTAGTCCGTTAATCCGTCATGCGAAAATCTACACACTTAGAACTAACTTCCAGTCAACTAGCTCTTAACATTCATTAAAGGTTTCAGTGGTTCTCATCAAAAGGATATTCGGTTAACTTATTCCTTTTTTAACAAAAGAAATCTTCCATTTTTGTATTTATTGCGATTAAATTTATTCCAACCATCGCGACCTTACCTAATAAATCTTCTATATCTTCTATATATATAGTACCTTTAGTTGTCCATAACTTCATCCTTAACAAAGAGAAAATCTAAAAACTTTCATCAATATCTCTGCATCAAAAAGATGGCTGACTATTCAATGGTTAAAGATCTCACACCATGGGAGGAGTTCAAGCAGACAATCAAAGTTAAGGTACTCAAGAGATGGGATACGGTTGATTCACAAGGCCATGAAGGAATGTATTTCATCTTGGTTGATGAAAGTGTAAGATTAGATTTTTTTTTCCAAATAATTCATTTATATGTTGGTTGTGAATTGTTGTTTATTTGACTAAAGATTATAATTTGCTAGGGATCTCGAGTTGCTGCTACGGTTGATGACTTCAAACTCTCTTACTACAAGAGGGTTTTCCAAGAAGGCTGTTGGGTTCGACTTTCACAGTTTCGCTTGGTTAACTTCGATTGGAATGAAAGAACCACTAATCATGCTTACAAGATCATACTCAATCAGAGAACAAAAGTGAATTCTATCAGACCTTTGACCCATGATCTTTTCATCAAAATCGTTGATTTTCCAAGTGTTTATAACCGTCCTTCTCACTACTATCTGATCGGTATGTTTCTTTATACTAATATTCGGTTTGTGTCTAAAATGCGTAAGTCTCTTTTTTGTTTTTCATGGAATCAAAACCAAAAAAAGTTATGTTATGTTATATAGACATGCATTGATGATTGGGTTTTTTATTCAGATTTTCTGGGTATTTTTGATAAGGAGATTGGAGATGTTGTTGAAGATCTCAATGATGAGAACAATGTTCCAACCCTACATTTTCGTATCAGTGATATAGAGTAATGCCTTCTACTATTTTTTTATTTTATTTTATGATTATAGAAATGTCTATTTAGTAAGAATTTTTGTTTATCTCTACGGGTAATACACTTAACTGTGTCGCACATGGTGATTTGGCTTATGATATCAAGGAAAAATCGAACTGCGATTACTGAAAGGACCAACTCCCATATGTGTATTGACTGATTGGGTAGTTAAGAAAAATCTGAGTAAGTAACTATTATGTATTTATTGTTGTTTTGATACTATATTTTTTAATCAAGTTGTTTTATTCCTTATATTTTTTTTTGTTTAGACAGATGAAATTACGATCACTGATTTTGAAGAAGGAAAGCTCTCACGTTTCTTAGTTCATCCAGTAGTTGATGAAGTATACACTCTCCGTGCCAAGTAATAATTTCTCTTAACTTACTAATCACATTTTTAATTTTAAAATTCATTTAGGTATCCTTACTTATTTTTATTTTATGTATGTGTTCAGGATTTGGCAAAAGCTAAGGGATTCGGCCCAAAATGCTTCATCTTCTGGAACAAGAAATGTGTAGTTTGATTTCATCAAATCCTGAACTTCTATTTCTTAACTATCTTTTATTTCATGTCAGTAATCAACAGGAGTGATGTCCTCCTTCTTTGTTGAATGTTAAGACTTAAGTTTTATTTTTCGGATTTCTTTGAAGTTAAACTTTGAACTGTTACCTTTTTATTATAACTATTTTAAATATATTTTATGTTATCATAATTTTTATGATTTACAGTAGATTACAATTGATGCTAACTAAATGATCTTCCAAACCGAATACAATGCCTTTATTGTCATTTTACGGTGTTATCAAATTTGTTATTCATTTCAATTTTAATACTTATAAAATAACCACAAAAATAATTAATAAGTTAGTTAGTAATGGCAAGATTTGTTTAATTATTATGTTAAATAATTAATGGCAAGATTTGTTTATATAATAATAAATTTAATGTTGGTTAGTTGTTCTTACTTGGTCTTTAAGTAAACAAAGATATTTTTACTGTGCTATATCTCCAAGCGTTTGCCATGATAACTAAGGTTTTCAAGGCCTTAATAAGGGTTATCAATCCCTTATGTTACTTGTAGTACAAAGGGTATCAATCCAAATGTGTGTTTGCTAGACACTAGTTTATGTGATAAGTTCTTAAGTCAAGCTGAATAAAAGATGAGTTTGGTGAAACCAGCAACAAGAAAGCATAAACAAGAAACAAACAAGAAATGATTAATGAACTACTAAATAAGCAAGCAAACAAAATGATGATAAAGCAAATGATGAAAGATAAACCTCTAGATGTGATCATCGATTAGGGTGCTTTAGATATTGATTCATGATGCTAAGAACATAATGCAGCACTTGCTACTCTTTAGTCTAGGCTTCTTAATCAGATTAATTCATTCCCATGACAATAATCCCTTTGCTAATCACTTAATCAAGTCTAACAACCATTAGATATAATCAAGCAATCAACAAGCACAATGCATCAAGCCTAATAAGTGACCAAACAATCTCTCAACCAACAAGACTGAATCTTATACAGAAAGACATAACAATCAATCACATGATCTCAAACATTTCAACTTAGAACTCTAATCTAGACTAATCCTCTCATGAAGGTATTAATCTCTACACTAATCCACTTTCAAACCAAATTCCCATTTGTGAAATATGAACTAATGAGCATTAAGAAACAGTTCTAATATGTCATTCATGCATTTAACAAATCATTCCCATGATGAAAAAGGCATAAACCCTTAAGTTAGCTCTTTCAGGCATTTCATCAAACACTTTTGGTGCATGAAATGCCTATGAACCCAGATTTCACTTTCCCAAGGAATTCTGGCATTAGGAGCAGCTAACTAAGGAAATAAAATGAGAATCTAAACCTTAAACATCACAAATCAAACATCTAAGCACCCTAATCTACACACCTAGAAGTTTAAAAGATGACTACTCACTAATCATGACGAACACATCTAATCTTTTGCAAGAGATGATGTTAATCATGATTAGAAGCAGAAATGAGATGATGAGATGATAAGAAACAGACTTAGATTGATTAAATTCTTGAGATATCTCTTAATCAAAAACGTTTTTACACTAAAAAGGAAAGAAAACTAGAGAGAAACTAAGAGAGAAGATAACATGTCTAGGGTTTTTCTCCAAAAAGCTATATATACTTAGTGCTAATGAACCGGGTCAGCCCGGAACAAACCGGGTCCTGACCCGGCTTTAGTGGGTAAAGTGGAAATCCTGCGGGTTGGTCCAGTGTCTCCCAGGTAGCATGCCCAAGTCGCAGTAGATGAAGAACTTGTCTTGTGAGACTTAAATCGCTTTGTCTTAGCCGCACGCCCAAATAGGAGTGTTTTGCGAGTCTTGCTGCGGCTTAATCTTCTTCTTCTTCAACTCGCAGGACCAAGGCGGTTTCTGGGGAATGTACAAACCGTGCGGGTTGGTCTCCTTGCTCCCAGCCAGCACGCCCAAGTCGGAGTAGATTGCGAGTGATCATGCGGCTTGGTTCCAGCGCCTCCCAGGTAGCATGCCCAAGTCGCAGTATTGTGGACTTAGAAATTTTACTCGCACTTCTCAACTCGCATCACTAATTTCCAGACATTAGTCTTCAGGCCTGCGAGTTAACCAAGTCGCAAGGCTTTCTCGCAGCATTCAGAGCAGCTTGGACCACTTCGCATTCCGGAGAGTGTAACTTCTAAGATACTTGTCCGAATTGAGTGATTCCGGTTGCAGAGTACAAAGGACTCATATATCTCCAACTTTAGTGAAGGAAGCTTTGATGCTTGGGAAGTGGAAGGCTTCCTGGAGGGCTCATCTTTGCAGTGCATTTACACGATCAGAGAGAGGCGTCTAGACATGTGTCCATTCCGGAGACCGTATCTTCCTACTCATAGCTCCGAATTGAATACTCGTGGACGTTCTGGAAATAGGACTCAAATGTCTCTGATTCTCATGAAGGCCCCGGAAACTTAATCGGCCTGGAAGTGCACCGTGCTTCGCATTCTTTGGAGCTCATCGGTTTGGTCCAAAACGGCAGCGAGACAGGAGTTTCTTCCGCCGAGCTTAACTTTCTGCTCACGCGTCAGAATTTAGTGATTCTACTTGCTATGGAACCGTGATCTAACCCTCTCAAACTTTGATGAAGCCCTCGACAGCTGAATCGGACCGGAAGGTTCCCCGGACAGGCGATCATTCAGGAGTATCGGATTACTCCGGCATGGACGCGAGAGAGGTCTGTCTTCCGGTGACCGTATCTTTCCGCTCAGTGCTCCAAATGCCTTTATTCAACCTGTCCTGGGTTCTTGACTCAATTATCTCCAACGTTTCTGAAGACCCTGTAAGCTGAATCGGCCGGCAAGGGCTTCCGGTGACGCGATTTCGGAAATGTATCTGCACCCAGGATTTTTGGCCGAGAGACTTGACCGCGGTACGTGTTTTTAGCCGAGAAAGCTACCCGCGGGAAGGATTTTGGCCGAGAATCTTCGACCATCAGTACATCATTTTGCCGAGATACCCAAAATTGCTCCTTTTCACCATTTTTGATAAGTTCAACTCCGTTTCTTCATCTGAATCACATCCTCCACTCCAAATAAACTCCAAAAGCACCTGTTTAATACTCCAAAACATGCAAAACTCTCTTGGACCTAATGCAATCTCCTAAGTCCTAAAACAATGCCTAAAGACCTAAAATGCATGTAAATGAGACATGATTTGGACTAGAATATTTACATTAAATGATGCAATTTATGCCATCTAAGATACAACTAACAAGATACATTTTCCTTAAATCACTGATTGTTGCAATTTTTTTAAAAATTCGTTGTATATACTCAAGCACATGATGACTTAGCTTATGAGATAGAAGAGAAGCAAAGGTCCTGTAGGGAAGAGTCCATTTGCTATTTGTGTCTTAACAGATTGGTTGGTTAAGAAAAACATTGGTGTGTTTATATGATTTTTATATTTCTAAGACAACCTTATACATATTCAAAACTTGATTGACTTATCTTATTTATATATTAGATGAAATGACAATTAAAAATTACGAGGAGGGATCGCTTTCACGTTTTGCTATTGCCCCGCCATTGGATGAAGTCAAAAGCTTTGGAATCAAGTAATAATTGTTTTTTAAAATTCAATAGTTTTAAATTATGATTTTTTGTTTACTGACTAATTACATGATGGTTATACTTCTCAGACTTGCAAAGAAGATAACAGAAGTATACGAGAGTGCTTCATGTTCCCAAGAAAGAAAGGATTAAGACTTCTTTTATGCTATGTTATAATTTATATTCAAATTTTTATTTTATTAGGAGTGGTGTTCTCCTAAGTTTGTTTTAATAAAGACTTTGTTTCTCCTCCTATGATATTAAATTTGATTTCAATAAAGTGTATTATTTGGATAATATTTGTTCCATTTTAGTCATATATTTTGCCTTTTTATCCGCTGATGAATAGTAGAATTTTAAAATAGACATGTATTACCAATCATTAACACGCAACCAACATAAACAAGTTTTATTCTGTTATATGACACAGTTTATATATATCGTTGTACTTCTACATAAATAGTACTATCATATCTCCAATAAATAAATGAATCAATTAGATTTATAATATCTAAAATATATGTATTTATTAATGAATTTTTAGTTTCTAAATTTCAAACTATACATATAGATTCCTGATCTTAGAAAATATTCATCCGAGATATTCGGTTTCCATTAAACATATTAATTTAACTATATTACTATAAACCTAAAGCCTCCTATATATTGGATATTGCAGTTGTCTAAAACCTAGATACCACATCATACCCTTTCACCATGGAACTCTATCACCGAGTTTCCGATTTGCATTCATGGATTGGTTAAAAAAATGGGAAACTCTTGGTCCACAAGGAATTGAAGGTTTGGAATTTATTCTGGTGGATGAAGAAGTAAGTTATTGTTATTAACTTCATAGTAGTATTATTATTCATAAACATCTAAATATATTTATACTCAAATTTTCAGGGATGCAAGATTCAAGCTTCGATGACTAATCCTGTGTTGGTTTCGTATTATGATCAAGCTTTACAAGAAGGACAGTGGAATAATCTACATGATTTTGTTGTAAATGATTCATTTTGGTTTCAGAAAAAAACTCATCATAAATGGAGGATTTTCCTACTTCGGAACACCACTGTCAAAAGGCTATATGAAATCCCCCCGATACTCAATTTATGTCTTTCTCAGAGTTTGAGGATATTTTGGATGGGACTATTGATCATAAGTATCATATTGGTATTTGTCTTATACAATTCTCATTGATTTTTAATTTAAAATCTTTTAAATATCTTTTTATAATTAATGTGATATTAGGTTTACTTGGTGATGTTGTCCACGTTGGACGACTTACAAGGATTAAGGATTACGAACTAGATGGTGATTTTCGTAGATACTATAGTCGACTACGATTTACATTGAGAAATCTCCAGTAAGTATTTGAATCGTTACCCATTTAATTGTATGTTATTAAGATAACAATATATTTTGTTAATATATTGTAAGAATGTCGAAATTAGTTGTGTTGCTTATGGTAACTTGGCTGATGTTTTCCAATCACAATGGTGGTCTGCGTGTGGTTCTAATATAACATGTGTATTGATAGACTGGCGTATAGCTTACAACAATGGTTTGTTTCTAACTAAGTTCTTAACATTTAATCATGATAACAGTAGTTATTATGGTTAGATCAATTATTAAGTATACGTTAAATCTATGTTTTAGGGACATTGACTGTTTCCGATGCAAGAGGGATTTCAAGGTTTTTTTTTTATCCCCATATTGTCGAAGTTGACAAGTTCAAAGAGAGGTAATTACTAAATAAATATTTGATATTTTTCTAAATGCCTGTAATAACATATCTGTATATAATTATATAGGTACTTCAAATCCAATATAATAATACGGATAACAATAACATTGAGATTAAAGACTAATCTCATATATCATACTCACCTAATAGTTATGAGTGGAGGTTCAACTATTCATGTTGTTTAGCTACAAAGGTGACCAAATGAAGTAGTCAACATTTTCATTCTATGAACTTATGTCAAATTCAGGATTTATTAATAAGAAAGATTGATTTCATTATTCTCTATAGATGTTTGCTCATTACGGGATATATATGTATATATATTCGTCTGATACTATATACGTATATATTATGTAGACAACATTGAAAATTTAAATAATATCATCCTCAATTATAAATAACTAAAACCATACCAAGTTAATATACATTCAAGTTATGCGACAGATATATTATAACCTAACTAATATCATACAAGCAAATAAAAATAAAAATTATATATGGTAATGTATGAACTTGAAATTTATATAAAAAAAAACTCCCCGTGCACAGCACGGGTCTAAATCTAGTATGATAAGAAATTCAAAATGAATATGAGTCTCGGCTTGGGCTTCTCGTCTCGAAATGAATAGGTCTAGCCAATAGTATCAAGGCTTTTGATACAAGTTATGTAGAAGACAGTTTACATTCAAGATTTCTTGAATATGATCAATATTTTTGGTTTGCCTAACCATAAATTGGTTTTAAAAGTTGATGCTCCAGTTATGCTTCTTATGAGCATTGTTTTTAATGGTGGATTATGCTATGGCACACGACTGATACTAACTCAGTTGGCTAATCATATCCTCAAGACCTTAGAGAAGGTGGGGTTGTACGACCAATACAAGTCTTCTCTCAAACAGCTTTTATGTTTTAGTTGTCAGAGTTACCTCATAACTGGAAAATATTTTTCAGTATCCAAATTACCTGTTCCTGTTCATTTTCTGTGAAATCTCGTCCCAATTCTCGAAATGAACATGTCTAAATATACATATGAAAAAAATAAACACTGTTTGATAATAATTTTCTATTTGCTTAAATAGAAAAAAAAATTATAACTGTAAAAATAGCTATTAATTGTTTGATTCACATGATACATGAGTCACGAGAAGAAATTTTTTTTTTTTTTGCAATTGTAGAAGAAGTAAATGGGGATAAGTTTAAAAATTGGATTTTCATAAAAAAATTCAATGAAGAATTTGGACATCCAAAAATATTGATGGATGTTTAAACAATGATAATCAACTTTAATTCAAATTTAGTTATGGTAGAAAATTGCGGTAATAAATGAGTCCCACAGATTAACTATGAACAAATATCATTTTTAAATTTTATCTTCGACTATCGATTTAATCAAATTCTTGGTTTGGTATAAATCAATAAAAAAATTAAAAAATATATAAATAACATATTATATAAAAATATTAATTTTAATGTTAGACTCATTAAAAGGTTGTAGTCCGCACATGGTGCTAACCTGTTAGCTAGTTTTCTTATCTAGCAAAATCTGTAAACTTTCCTTTGTAATTATTTTTTCTTATAATTTAGTTGGGGGGGGGGGTATGTGCACCCTCTGTCCATTCACTAGATCCGCCATTGCGGCAAACACACATACCTTTTGCTAGTGTCCCTTGAACCTAGTCACGAGATCTTTGAGTTTTAGACTTGCGACTTTGTTTCTCATTGTTAAGTCCTCTTGATTTAAGATTAGGTGTAGCCCCAAACCTATGTTTCAGTAAGAAAAATAATTGTGATTAACAACACAATAGGATTTGACCTATAACAAATCCAATGATTTATAGTTTCCTTTGAATTTATCTCAACCCACAGTTCAACAATCTCCGCATTAACATGAGATTTCTTCTGATTTTCTCATTGACGTATTACAAACCACAATCCAACATTTCATAAGGAGAAACAATCACTAACTAAGAGAGAGAAAGGTTTTTAAAGGAAATTGACTATAATTTCCGAAAGCCTATAACTTCCATGGTTTTCGGTATTAAAAAAGAATATATAAGAAAGTTCCCGTGAAAAATCTTCCAAATAATTCTCGGTTTCGTCCTTACTCTTATTCTTCTATAGCTTGTGTTAAACCATGATACTTTGTGACTTGTCTTGAACTACATTTAGGGGTGTTATTCAATCATGAATTTAAAATAAATTTTCTATGTTTTATAATCTTCTAGATTTAAAAATTGATATCAGTTTGATGGATTTATTTGTTTAGATTCTAAAATCTCTGCAATATACACTGGATTTTGATTCTAATAATTTACTCATAAAACTCTATTAAAATTGATTTGAAATGACTTAATGGGATTTTAATGAAAAATTTGAAATCTTTATTGAATAATACCAAACTTTAAAACCTCTTAAATATGATTTACAATAAAAAAACCAATAACACTTGATTTTAAAACATTATTTAGAATCATTAATTGACTAATAGTGGATTGTGGTTGGATTTAAATTCTATTAAAAACCATGATTGAATAACATCCCCTTAGAGAACTTTGAAGACTAACTAAATCAGGGTTAACGATGCTATTCAGTTATTGGCTAATGTAATTGAAACAGAAACTAGACCTTGGCATGAAAGTTTTAGTTATGTCCATTGCCAAAGGATACCCGAATGAATATAAAATTGATACAATAAGAGAATCAATCATAGTGTTCCTAAAATATGTACAAAGCCTTTAGAGTTGCATATTTATTTAATTGCTTAACCTTAGAAACCAACAAATTAATGATCGTCCTAGTTTACAGTTAGCATTTGAAAACTACTCCAGATTATATACGTTCTAGATAATTCTTCTAGCAATCATTTTAAGAAGATAAACCAGATCTAAATATTCATTTTTTATAGAGCAAAAACACGATTAAATATTAGATCTCAAAATCGAAAGTAAACTTATATCAAGTAATAGATTTTCTTATGTCTAAATTACGTTTATAATCTTAGTCATCATGGACCATAGTCCTTAAGTGAACACATAATTCGAAGAATCAAAAGCTGATATCAATTTTGCAATGTCTTTCATTTTTTTTTATTTTTATTTTAATGCTTTGATTTTCTTCCGATTTTATTGTAAACTGATATTTGATTTATAATGAAATATAGACACCAGATGTAAAAGGATCTATACATTCATATTCCATACGACGACGTTTAATCTAGGTTATTTTTTACCCTATATAAAGGTCTCAAACTCTGAAATTATCTATATACTTCTTATTTCCGCATCTTCCTCTTCACCCAAAAAAAAGAAGAAGCAAAAGTGAAAAACAAAAATGTCAATTATATGATATGAGAATTCATTTGAGATTTTGATTATATGAAATAAGAGATCTCATATCCGATAAAGATTCACAAAGGGTATGTCTTTTTGAAATAAAATTTTAAGATTCTTATTTTCATTTGATTAATAAAGCTTTCAAATATATGAATAATGTTTGGTGTTCGCATGTTATCACATCTTTGATCATCTCTCTTTTTCATGTTCTTTTGTATTCTTCTTTATTTTTATTGTTATCTGTTTTAGCTTAGATACATTAGATCTAAATATAAAAAAGTTTGATAAAATAAAATATTATTTAAACTTCATATGAATCCTTTTACAGAAGATTTGTTTTCCAGATTTCCAAAGAACAATGTTATCACTACTAAGTTTTATTGTTGATAAAATCTTAACTGACTATAGGGAAAAGAAAAAATCTCTCAGCTTGAGTATATTTGTAAAATGACATTATTTTTTCAGCGTTCTCTTATTTTATTTGATTTATAACTAAGTTTAATTTTATATGATGGGATGGATGTACTTTGATTTATTTAGTTTTTTTCTATCAAGTCATCTGGTTAAATATTTATAATTTTTTTCTTCATCTAGGGTAAATTTGAATCTATTTTAGGTTATGGATTCAGTAAATTTATTTATATTCATTTCTGGTTTTCTTTTTTTTATGTAGGCTTCGGATATGTTCCACGAGAATGTGTACACAAATTTGATTGCGTAAAGGAAGACCTTAAAGCCAGCCATACAAATAAAAAATGTAAGTATACAAAAGTATTTAAAAGGTCTTATTTAATCTAATTTAAAGTTTTAAATTACATATAATTTTGTTCCCATCAATGGTTTTACTTCGATCATCTCTATATACATATTTTGTTCTGTATGAGCACGTTTATCTTTTCAATTTTCTTGTTTGATTAGAGGAATAACATGAAATACTTCTTTGAGGAATTATTTATTCAAGACCTATACCTCTTCATTCTCTCGTATCCGAATCCCTCACCTTTTAATGAGTTTGGAAATGTCGAAGTAGTCCTTATAATTTTCTATAGAAGAAAATTGAAAATAGAAATTCGGCCAATGATAATTAAGCGTTGATGAACCAATGAAAAGCAGTTTACCAAATTTTGGCCAATGAGATATAAGCACAACTAGCCAATTAGAAACGAGCGTCTAGAAAATTGACCAATCAGGAGGGTGTACACGAATATTAGGCGCCAAAAATTTATCCAATCAGGAAGAGATCAGGAACAGGGCTTTGTGGACCATCTTTAAACCATCTTTGACCAGCTTCCTCTCCCAGCGATCCCGACTAAGAGAACGAGAGAACGAGAGATTGTCGAGTCCTTCTTGACATTTTGCTGCACTGATCCGACATTGAAGGCTAATCGAGGTAATTGACATTTTTGTGGTTGGATTATATTACCTTGTTTTGATTTTGGGTAGTCATTGCCCTAGAACCACTATTGGGGATTAAATTCGTTTATTGAATAGGAAATTGTAGACTATGGAAATGGCGATTGGTTGCTAATCGGATGGGTATTTAGTGGATTGTAGGTTTAGATGTTATACCGCAGTAAATGGGAGTTAGATTAGAGTATTTTCCCGGAGTGAGAGGAGGACGAGAGAGAGTAACAATTGGTATCACTTGCGTACAACTGGAAACAACTGGAAACATGGTATCACTTGCGTACAACTGGAAAGTCCAATTTTTATGCAGTTGAGTATGGTTTATGTGTTATTTTTCAGATGATAATGATTACGAACTAATTTTTCGATTACGGGGGATATTATTAAACTTCAGAGGATAAATGGATTTCAGCACCAGCTTCCATGTATGGTATAATGTTTAAGTCATCAACTTTGGAGGAGATTACTTATTCTGGTTTAGTGGATAAGATATGCACAAAGGTTGGGATTGTCGAATCTTCGAGTAAGCTGAAACGGAATTAGATTCTGGTACTAGTGCAAACTCAGAAACAATTCTATATTTCGAATGACGATGACCTAGCTGTGTTCCTGACCTCATTGGATAAAGAGAGACGCAGAAGTATTATTCATGTAGAGGTCATCAAAGGTGTTGAAGTTGGAGAGGAATTTTCAAGAGTTGAGAGGGTAAGTTCAGTTGGTATCAATTACGGGGGGGTTGCGTTTAGGTAATGTTGGATTAAATAATGGTGTACTTGCTATTTACACAGGCAACTGTTCAGCAGAACAACATCAACAGAATGTCCCGGTGATAGAGGAAGCTGATGATGATGATGTTGACGAGGGAAAGGATTGTGATGATGTAACACGTGACAATGAAGATGGTGGTGATGATGTATCACGTGACAATGGAGTAAATGTTGGCAATGGAGTAGATGATGATAAAGCAATTTCATAACGAGGAGAAAAATACAGACGGTTTGATTTTGATGATGGTCCCCGTGCTGAAGTAGAAACACAACATTTTAAATGGGATGATGGTATGAATCTGCGAGTATGGCAACAATTTGCATGTAAACAAGATTTGATAGATTTATTGTATAGAGCTTCATATCAGAATTTGTTTGGTCTGAATATAAAGAATTCAGATAAGAAGTGATACGTGGTGATATGCGGTGAAACGGGGTGTAATTGGTATTTACGAGCTTGGAAGGATGCGAATACACCCTGTTTTCTGTTACAGTATAGCGGAAGATGCATAGTTGTTCTCGGACCAGTGCGAGTACAAACAGCAAACAAAGGAAAGGAACACCACGATTAGTAGCATCTGTTGTTAAAGAAGCGTATCCAGGTCGATTAGATACACCAACTCCTGATATGCTCAAAGTTAAATCCCTAAGCTACTCTGCAAGAGCACAGATGTGCAATTGTAGTATCTAGGGGTCGAACAACAGAGACAAGAAGTCACTCAATAAACCTTATGTAGATGGAGTTACGCTAAGTCGAAATATGCAGAACAAATAACAATGCAAGAGAAATAAATAAAGCAGCAAAGAAAACGGTTTGTAAATTCGATGTGATAAGGATTAGGTCTAGGGTGATTTTCAGGAGATCAATGAATGCAAATCAACTTAACAAGTCAGGATTCAGTTATTAAGCACGGTTCTTGAACTCGAAACACAGAACCATAATTAACCAACTTCCGTTGTGAGAATTATCTAAGTTAAAATCCTATAATTCCAAATTCCTTTGTAAATCCTACAGATTTAAACCAGCCTTAATGCACAAGTTCGATATGTTCACAAAGCTCCTAAACCAAATTCCTTTGCGAATAGTTACTTTGCTCAACTCAGGTTCTTTCCAGTTATTCAATTACACTTCCGTGTCAATTAAGCAACCTAAGATCTAAGTTCTAGGTGATCAGTCTAGAATTAGCTTTAAGAACAACCTAAGATGAAGAACAAATAGATATGAACCCTAACTAGCAAGTTAATTGATCATTCAGAGAAAACCCTAATTAACCCTAAACCTAACAGGTGTTCTACTCAGACATGGTTATTGAAACAACAAACATGATGAATAGAAAGCAATAGAATAAATCGAAATAGATAAAGGGGTTCGAAATCTTCTCTCTAAACGAACAGAGTACAGACTTGTCTCCCCAAGCTCAGAAATCGCAAAAGCTGAAAACTCAGAGTATCTCTCTCTCTAACATCTAAAGTGTGCGTAAAAAGGGAAAAAAAATCCTATATATATCTCTAAAACACGTCTTGGGCTTCATTGAAAACGTTTGGGCCCAACTCCTTCTTCAAATAGGAAACAAAATCGCCTTTTCCTTATTTCTCTGACAAGTGTCGCGCGTCACTCTCCATGGTGTCGAGCGTCACTAAAGCACAAAATCCATACTTGACGAATTTGATCCTGATTAAGCTCCAAAGTGCTCCAAAGTCTCCAGTTAAGCTCCAGACGTACCTATGACCTGAAAAGACTCCAAAAGACTCGAAAGACACTAAAAAGACTCTATAAATAAGACATATACCATGGTTAAAAACCATAAAAACCATGATATATCAACTCTCCCAGACTTAGCATTTGCTTGCCCTCAAGCAAACAGAACACCAAATAAGAGAAAGAAGTTTGAAAACACAGAGACTCAACCTTTCATTGGAACATCGCTTTTGACTGATCACCCTGCAACTCAACTACTGCTTCATCATTCCAAATCAAACCACCATGTACTTCTCCGTAGACATTCACAGCTTTCCAGATTAAGTCCAAAATTCCACAACATGGTCCATAAACCTTCATCGCTGGATCTCACTGATGATTCCAATGCCCAGAACCTTCTAGATTCTTTCCCATTCTGTGCTCAAACAAATCAGCCTTACAAACTTTGGTACCTTTTCTCTCCCCCAGACTTATTCCTTTCGCACATTCATCATCTCTTTTCTTATGGCGCATACTCGATAAAGATAAAGCTGCGAGTACTGATGGTGTTTGCCACCAAGTCCCCGAGTTGTCCCCTTACCTTGTATCAAAGGTTTTCAGCGAATAGTGGGGTCATGGGAAACATTCCTACCCCTCACTTCCTTCCTTTGTGTGATCATTCCAACTTAGAAGTGAAATAATGGGATCATTGGAAACATTCCTAGCCCTTCACTCCTAAGCGAAAATCATCTCAATCTTTTTGCCCTTTTTCTTTCTTTCTTAGCTCGTCACAAGGGAGAGAAATCACTTCATTAAATTTCACACAGGCTTTCATTGATCAAGTAAGAACGAGGAATCAAGCTCTAAGACATTAGTCACATCAGCGAGTTAAAAGTGAAGTTCAGTACTTAGCTCAGGTTAGTGGATTCTGTTGGAAACATGGACGCCTCTAGTCAACTGGTCAGCCTTTGGATTTTTCATTAGTCGGATCCAGACTGAATCTGCAGCAGTGGTCACTTAGGTGAAAGGCCAGCACAATAATTCCAGGAAAAGCATCATGATCTCCAACAAGTTTTGACTCAAAAACGTTTTGACACAACTGACTCTTAAGAAAAACAAACACAATGTCAGCAACTACCTCCCCCAGACTTGAACAACACTGTCCCCAGTGTTATCAAATCCGAAGTTGGTGACAAAAGAGAAAGTCAGAAGGAAGAATGCAACGGGTTAGAATATCTTACTACTCAGTTAGGTCGACCAACACACAGCTCAGATTCAGAAGAAAACAAGCTTAGGTCGAAAGTGCAAGGATGGTGACGCGCGATACCAAAGATGGTGTCGCTCGACACCATAGTGCAGAGAGCAATCGTCGCGATCATCTATGTTAGCACTGTCAGATCACTCAGAGAAAAGTTAGTAGGAACAATACAACCCATAGATGCATAAATCCAACAAAGTCTCACAAGAGGTGTAGCTGACACAACAGACTCAAACAAACGAAAATAAAAGAGAAGAAAAACATAAGACAAGAAAACAGAACCAGAATGACAAAGGAACTAGTCCTCATCGCTAGTAGTAGCATCATCAAAGGGCGTGGGTGAGCGAGATGGCGGGCGAGTAGGGCGAACACATCCGCAGCGAGAGAGAGTAGCGATGGCACTCCAGATGCTCTGAAAACTCTGAATGACATACCGCTGGAAAGCAGCAACCTCCATGGGAACCTCTGGCTCAGTGGGAAGATCAGGGAGAGGTACTGTGGTGTCTGCGGAGCGAGGTATCTGATCGTCCTCGGAAATGGAAGCACGAACTCTGGAAGAAGAACCGCGAGACACAGTAATCAAGACTCTCCTCTCGGGCATGAAACGAAGCGCAGCGCATGTGGTGCCTATGTCAGTGCGTGCACGATCAGGGAGCTGAATCCGGTATGAACCAGCTGTAGTGCGAAAGGACCACTGATTATTGTGGTTAATCCAGGAAGCGTGGCGTAGGTGATTCAAATCAATAGCTCGGCGAGTCGTGACAATGGTGCTGTTCTCCGTGCTGATCCAAAAATACTGGAAGATAGGGGTCAGCAAGCTACCAACAGACTCAGTGCGCTGCGTCGTACCTGCTCCAGAGAAAGGCTTGGCTTGCAAAGAAACCAAGTGATGAGCGAAAACAGCTCCCATGTTGACATCAGTAGCGTGCGCGGAATTCCGGTAATGCTCACCATCTGTCAAATCACCAATGCCAACATAAAGAAGAGCCAACTCAGAGAGACGCATCTTACCCGGGGTCGACTTGCACTGAATAGTGTTGCCCAGGACACGTAGAAGGCATCGCAGAACAGGGTGGCGCACGTCGGTTTGGGACGTAGTCTTCGAATAACGCCCATTCCCAAAATGGGACCAGAAATCCTGCACATCGAACATCTGAGTAGGGAGGGTGACTCTCGGGAGATCCTTGCGAAACCCATATAAGGCACATAGGTCGCGAAAGGGGAGCCTGTAACGAACTCCGCGGATCATGAAAGTCAGAGTGCCCTCCTGCGCATTTGGAGCATGTTCATTGGTGTAGTAGATGCGAACAGAGGCGAGGAACTGACGAACAAGGTCAGGAAACAGATCGTAGGGTCTGGTAGCCATAGATCCCAATCCAAGCTTCGTCAACAAACGCAGGAGCTCAGAATCCAAACCCAAACGCCTCATATCCAGAATGTCCAAAAACCTGGTGGGGAGTATCTTCACATTGAGCCAGGCGTTGTAGAAGAAAGTGTCGTAATCATCCCAGTCATCGGAAATTGGCCTGTGTAGACACTCAACGCTCTCAGCAACAGCTCGAGGTGGCTCGTCCCAGATCCTGCGTGTTGGAATTCGCAGATTCTCCCGTTTAGGCCAAGGGTGCCTAATCCTCTCGTTAGGTGAATCAGGGATTGCAGGAGGCGATGGTGGCGGTGAGGCGGAGGCTCGTGGTGGTGCAGCAGGGCGAAGATGGGAAGTCGGGAACACCTGCAACTCCTGGGAGTCAAGGAATGTGACCATGTAACGAGATTGTGCGAGTACAGCTTTGACGGTTGCACGTTGCCCTAAGTCACCATCCAAAACCTCGACGTGGTCTCCGAGTTGGAAGGTTACTTCGACTGGAGGTTGCGAACTGGAGGCGGCGTCCCTGCATTGTCGCTTGCGTGGAGGCATCTGCAAAAGAGGAAACAGAGCAAACCAACAAAAGAAAAGAATCTCAAGTCAGTGAACAAGTAAGTACAAGTGATGTTCTCCAGCAAGTCGGATCAGCGACAAGGAGGAGTCCAGCGACACATGCATACAGAAATCTCCCTAAAACCACAACAAATTTCACACTCTCAAATTTTGAAGTGCAATTGGCATGAAGAACAAAATTCTCAAATCTAGCCAAATGAACCGTTTAAAGCGCATGGGGGTGGTCGAAATCTGCCCTAAATGGATCGCCATAGGTGAAATCAAGCAAAGCATCAACCCAAAAAGAGCAATGTCGACAAACAAACCTGAGGCACCGAAATCGAAAAAGTGGAGATTCGAATTGTGTACCTTGTTGGAATGGCAAATCGATGAGAGAAAGAGATAGAGGGCGAAAATCGGATGAGGTTAGGCTTTGGAATCACTCAAATCGGTGAAGATTTGAGTAATTTCGGTTGTGGTGAGGGTGGTTATGGCGAAAGTGTCGAGTGCGGCGAGGAGGAAGGGAGGAAAAAGGTGTGAGGGTGAAGGTTTTAAATAAACGTGGGAAAGAGAAGACTCACCTGTTTGTGAGTGACGGGCGACACCAAGGATGGTGACGCGCGACACTTGCAAAGTGCGAATGGTATTTTCCTCGTACCCGATCCGCTTCCGATTCCCCTCCGGTTTTGGAATTCCGGTTAAGCTAAGTCCGAATTTTTTTTTTTTTTTTTTTTTTTTTTGAATAGAGGAAACAAGTGACAAGCGACACCGAAGGTAGTGTCGCTCGACACCAGCCTCTGCTTCACCTAAAACACGAAAAGAAAAACGAAAATCACTGAAACAAAAGACTTATTTACAGACTCACCAGTGGATTGTCTTCCACCAAGCGCTTGTTTAAAGTCATTAGCTTGACTTGATGGCGATTCAGGCAGGAGGTGCACCATCCAGAGGCACGATATGTCCATCCGGAATCTCAGCTTTGGCCCAGTAGTGCTTCACTCTTTGTCCATTGACTATGAACTCTCTGCTACCATCTGGTGTGAGGAGGACGAGAGCACCATAGGGGCGAACCTCTTTGACTATGAAAGGACCTGACCATCGAGAACGAAGTTTACCAGGAAACAATTGCAAACGAGAGTTATACAGAAGTACCTGATCATTTGGTTCGAATTGCCTGGAGAGGATTTTGGAATCATGATACGCCTTGGTCCGCTCTTTGTACAGCTTCGAATTCTCATAGGCGTGGTATCTGATTTCGTCCAACTCATTCAGCTGTATCAGTCTCCTCTCTGCAGCAGACTTGATGTCAAAATTCATCAGCTTTATCGCCCAAGCTGCCTTGTGTTCGATCTCCACTGGAAGGTGACAGGGCTTTCCATAGAGCAGGTGGAAAGGTGTGGTGCCTAGAGGTGTTTTGAACGCTGTCCTGTACGCCCAGAGTGCATCGTCCAACTTCGCAGCCCAATCCTTTCGAGTTTTACCCACTGTCTTCTCCAGAATCTCTTTGATCTGACGATTCGACACTTCGACTTGTCCACTTGTCTGAGGGTGATAAGGAGTTGCAACTCGATGATGAACTCCATGCTTCCTTAGGAGTTTTTCGAAAATCTTGTTAATAAAGTGAGAACCACCATCACTTATAACAATTCGAGGCACTCCAAATCGAGGAAAGATGATGGTCTTGAACATCTTAAGGACCACTGAAGAATCGTTGGTGGGACTGGCAATGGCTTCGACCCACTTTGAGACATAATCAACAGCAACCAGGATGTACTTGTTCCCATAAGAAGAGGGAAAAGGACCCATGAAATCGATACCCCAGCAGTCGAATACCTCAACCTCAAGGATGAAATTCTGTGGCATCTCATGTCGTTTGCTGATCTTTCCTCTCCTCTGACAAACATCGCACTGCGAGATGAATGCATGTGCGTCGCAAAACATGGTAGGCCACCAGAAGCCTGCTTGAAGAACCTTAGACACTGTTTTGAATGTTGCAAAGTGTCCAGCATATTCGGATCCATGACAATGAAACAGCACTTCTGGAACTTCTGACTCTGCAATGCAACTTCTGTAAATCCCATCAGAACAATGCTTGTACAGATATGGCTCATCCCAGTGGTATCTTCGCAGCTCTCTCAGGAACTTCTTCTTTGCATAGCCCTTAAAGTTCTCAGGCTCAGCCTCTGCAGCGAGATAATTGGCAATATCGGCATACCAAGGGCGTTGGGTAGCGGATACAGCAGCTGAACTGGTTTCAGGAAGTCTGTTTCGAATTTGGGAGGTCTCTGTGTTCGCCTGAGAAAGGTGACGCGCGACACTAGTGGTGGTGTCGCTCGTCACTAACGTTCCTCCAACTCGAAAAACCTGCAATTCTTCGTCAAAACTGCTCTGGAATTTGGTTTCCACATAATACACATTCTCTTCTGGCAGGAAATCGTCTATGGGTACGTAGTCTTCAACCCTGATGCGTGAGAGATGATCTGCCACACCATTCTCAACCCCCTTCTTGTCCTTGACCTCAATATCGAATTCCTGAAGGAGTAATACCCATCGCAGCAACCTTGGCTTCGCATCCTTCTTCTGCATCAAGTATTTGAGGGCAGAATGGTCTGTGTGCACAATCACCTTCGATCCCACAAGGTATGGCCGAAATTTCTCAAAAGCAAAGACCACAGCCAACAGCTCCTTCTCAGTGGTAGCATAATTCCTTTGAGCATCATCCAGAGTTCGACTGGCATAGTAGATGGCATGAAGCTTTGTACCCTTCTTCTGTCTTAGAACAGCACCAACAGCAAAATCACTAGCATCACACATCACCTCAAAAGGTAAATTCCAGTCAGGAGGCTGCACAATGGGGGCGCTTATCAGAGCATGCTTGATCTGTTCGAACGCAGCAAGGCACTCATCTGTAAACTCAAACTTAGCATCTTTGCAGAGCAGAGCAGTAAGAGGATGTGCAATCTTGCTGAAATCCTTGATGAAGCGACGATAGAACCCTGCATGACCCAGAAAACTTCTAACCGATTTCGCAGAATCAGGTGGTGGCAAGCTCG
This sequence comes from Eutrema salsugineum, assembly GCF_000478725.1. Taxonomy (NCBI): domain Eukaryota; kingdom Viridiplantae; phylum Streptophyta; class Magnoliopsida; order Brassicales; family Brassicaceae; genus Eutrema; species Eutrema salsugineum. The sequence continues at coordinate 11,004,725 of NW_006256342.1, forward strand.
TCATGACGTCAATCTTCGCACGATCCACTTCGATGCCAGCTGCAGAAACTTTGTGTCCAAGCACAATCCCATCTCTGACCATAAAGTGACACTTTTCCCAGTTAAGGACCAAGTGTTTCTCTTCACAGCGAGCCAGAACTTTGCAGAGATTATCCAGACAGTCCTTGAAAGATGATCCGTAAACTGAGAAATCATCCATAAAGACCTCCATAAAATCCTCAATCATGTCAGTGAAGATGGACATCATACATCTCTGAAACGTCGCAGGAGCATTACAGAGTCCAAAGGGCATCCTGCGATATGCGAAAGTGCCGTATGGACATGTAAAGGTGGTCTTCTCCTGATCGTCTGGGTGGATAGGGATCTGGAAAAATCCTGAGTACCCATCGAGGAAGCAGTAGTAGGGATGGCTTGCAAGTCTCTCCAGCATCTGATCGATAAAGGGCAATGGGAAGTGATCTTTCCTGGTTGCTGCATTCAGCTTCCTGTAATCGATGCACATCCTGTGTCCAGTCACTGTGCGCATCGGAATCAACTCATCCTTGTCATTCTTCACAACAGTAACCCCTCCTTTCTTAGGAACCACGTGCACAGAACTCACCCAAGCACTATCTGAAATTGGATAGATGATTCCAGCTTCCAGTAGCTTCATGATCTCCTTTTTGACGACGTCTTTCAGGTTAGGGTTCAGCCTGCGCTGGTGCTCGATCGACGACTTCGACTCATCCTCCAGGTGGATTCGGTGCATGCACAAGTCTGGTGAGATACCTGAAATATCATCAAGAGAATAGCCAAAAGCTTTGCGATGCTTGCGCAGCTTGCTCAGTAGTAAGGTAACCTCAGCATTGTTCAAAAAAGAATCGATAATGACTGGATAAGTAGAATTAGAGCCTAGGAATGCGTACCTTGCGCAGCGAGCTGTTTGAACTCAATCTTAGGAGCTTTCTCCTCACTCCAGTCGGATAACTGCTTCACCTTCGCAGGAGTCTCAAGCTGTTCAGCCTGCGATGCTAGCTGCATCACATGCTCGCTAGAGTCCAACATCTTTGAGTAAGATGCTGAAATTTCGTCCAAGTGTTCAGCTTCAGATGCAGATGTGGTCAAAGCTCTCTCAAGTGGGTCTGTAGGAAGCATCTCATGGAAAAACTCCTCAGCAAACTCTGTGAGAGTGTCGACATAGAAGGTCTGACCATCGATGGTGGGCTTCTTCATCAGCTTGTCCATGTCAAAGTTCATTACCAGATCTCCAACATTCAGAGCAATCCTGCCTTTCCTGACATCGATGATAGCACCTGCTGTAGCTAGAAAAGGTCTCCCAAGGATAAGAGGATCTTTAGGCTCCTCTCCATACTCCGAAACCATAAAGTCAGTCGGTATCATGCAGTCTCCAACCTTGATTGGAACATCTTCTAGCACCCCTTCAGGTATCCTTGTCGAACGATCAGCTAGGATGAGGGAGATCCTTGTTGGCTTGAAATCAGTCATGCCGAGATTGACAGCTACCGAATAAGGCATGAGATTAACACTTGAACCCAGATCACACAGCGATCTCTTGAATCTCTCTGTGAAGATAGAGCAATCCAAGACAAAGCTTCCTGGATCAGACAGCTTCTCTGGAATTCGGTTCTGAATCACTGCACTGACTTGCTCAGATATCATCATCACCCCTTGTTCATGGCTGAGATTATTGGTTACCATTCGCTTCACATAACGTCTGATGACAGGAGTGATTTTTACAGCATCAACCAAAGGTATCTCAATCACAAGCTTTTCCATCAGAGCTTTGCATCGTGCATCATCAAGCTCTTGCTTGGACTTCTTAGGGCTCCTTGGGTAAGGAACTTTAGGTTTGTAGACTTTTTCCTCTGCAGATTTCGGATTCGGAGCATCAACAGCTTCGCTCTGCAATTGGTGACGCGCGACACTAGTGGTGGTGTCGCTCGTCACCGGCTCTGCAATCTCAGGAACTGCTTCAGAACCTTCTAAGTCCACGACTTCGGGTGCAGGAGGCGTCTTCTTGGGCTCAGAACTCAGATTTTTACCACTCCTCAACGTGATAGCACTGCAGTGATGCCTTGGATTGGTGTCAGTCTTCCCAGGAAGAAAACCCTCTTGCCTTTTAACAGAACCTGCAGTTTAGGCTACCTGTGTATCGAGCTGCTTGACATGGGTGTTCAGAGCTTCGATTTTTCCATTCAGATCGAGGTAGAGAGCATCCATCTTCCCATTAAAGTCCACGGTGAGCTTCTGCTGACCTTCCAGAATCTGTTCCAGCATAGACTTCATCTCATTGTCAGGATTTTGAGGTTGAGATGAAGGAATGCTGTAGTTTCTGGAAAAACTGTTGTTGGAGAAAGGTTTCTGGTACTGAGGCTTAGGCGTGTAACCAGAGAAGTTCTGATTACTGTTGAAGGTATTCCTCTGATTGTTTCCACTGTAATTTCCACTGTAGCTTCTGTTACCTTGCTGATTACCAAACCTCTGACCCTGAAATCCTGATCCACTGATGAAGTTAACATCCTCTTCCTCAAAAGCTTCATCTGGTCCGAAATTCTGAACTCCTGCAGTGTATCTGACAGATTTCTTACCCACTAAAAGGCTATGCACAGAATCAAGTTTAGCCTTCACTTCAGCGATCTGCGATCTATCCAAGTTCCTAGCTTGCTTCTTTCGCTCAAGATCAGCATTTTTGGTGCTGTTGCTGGATGCCAAGTTTTCGATGAGCTCAAGCTTCTTCTGGGTATCGAGTGTTGAAGTTGCCATTGCTTGCTGCATCAAGCGCCATCTGATACCTCCAGTCGATGCCTCTGAAGAATATACCCAGCAACTGCACATCGCTGAAGCCATGATGAGGGCAGTCTCGCTGGTACGATTTGAATCGCACCCAAGAAGCTTTGAACGCTTCAGTAGGTTCTTGAGAGAAAGTCGAAATCTTAGTCCTCAACTCCTCAGACCTAGCATCGTCGAAGAAGTTGTGCAGGAAGGCATTCCTGGTCTCTTCCCAAGTGGTGAGTGATCCTGGCTCCAATTGCTTCAACCAGTTAGCTGCATCTCCAGCAAGAGAGTAAGGAAACAGCTTGCAGAGGAGGAAATCATTGGACACTCCATTGTATTTGATGCTGGTGACCAAATCCTCAAACCTCTCGATGTGATCCATAGGGTGCTCATGAGAGTGGCCATGGAATGGGTGCTGACCCACAAGAGTGTAGTACACAGGCTTCAGCTCAAAATCGTTTCTTTGAAACGCAGGAGCGCGAATCGCAGAACGATTTGCATAGAACTGCTCAGGCCTGTTGTAGTCTCCAAGTGTTCGTCCACGTCCAACTGCAGGTGCAGGTTCCCTCGCATTCCGATCCTCTGGAACGTTCCTCTGTTGTGGAACGATCGCAGCATTCCCACGCGGTGCAGGTGGTGGATTCTGGTCAACAACATCCACTGGTAAAGGAGCTGGTGGAATGATGTTACCATCTCCATCAATCCTTTGGCCTCTCGCATTGCACAGATGACCCTCTCGGTCTCTCCAGGTTCCATCATCATCACGAACAAGTCCATTGGCGTTTTCCATCATTGCCGGATCTCTTGCTTTCCGCTTCGTTCGCTCTAACTCAGCTAGCTGTTCGTTGCTCAAATTCACTAGCGGGATGTCCTTGTTGCTCCTGGTTCCACGAGTATGCATAAACCTGAAACACCAAAAACAAAAAGAGAAAACGAAAAAAGGTAAACTAGGTTAAAGAAAAGAAGGTGTCGCGCGACACCACAAGTGGTATCGCTCGACACTAAGTCGAAAAACTTAGTCGAAACTCAAAGACTAGGTTTAATGGCGAAATCAAGTCCCCGGCAATGGCGCCAAAACTTGATATGCTCAAAGTTAAATCTCTAAGCTACTCTGCAAGAGCACAGATGTGCAATTGTAGTATCTAGGGGTCGAACCACAGAGACAAGAAGTCACTCAATAAACCTTATGTAGATGGAGTTACGCTAAGTCGAAATATGCAGAACAAATAACAATGCAAGAGAAATAAATAAAGCAGCAAAGAAAACGGTTTGTAAATTCGATGTGATAAGGATTAGGTCTAGGGTGATTTTCAGGAGATCAATGAATGCAAATCAACTTAACAAGTCAGGATTCAGTTATTAAGCACGGTTCTTGAACTCGAAACACAGAACCATAATTAACCAACTTCCGTTGTGAGAATTATCTAAGTTAAAATCCTAGAATTCCAAATTCCTTTGTAAATCCTACAGATTTAAACCAGCCTTAATGCACAAGTTCGATATGTTCACAAAGCTCCTAATCCAAATTCCTTTGCGAATAGTTACTTTGCTCAACTCAGGTTCTTTCCAGTTATTCAATTACACTTCCGTGTCAATTAAGCAACCTAAGATCTAAGTTCTAGGTGATCAGTCTAGAATTAGCTTTAAGAACAACCTAAGATGAAGAACAAATAGATATGAACCCTAACTAGCAAGTTAATTGATCATTCAGAGAAAACCCTAATTAACCCTAAACCTAACAGGTGTTCTACTCAGACATGGTTATTGAAACAACAAACATGATGAATAGAAAGCAATAGAATAAATCGAAATAGATAAAGGGGTTCGAAATCTTCTCTCTAAACGAACAGAGTACAGACTTGTCTCCCCAAGCTCAGAAATCGCAAAAGCCGAAAACTCAGAGTATCTCTCTCTCTAAAATCTAAAGTGTGCGTAAAAAGGGAATAAAAATCCTATATATATCTCTAAAACACGTCTTGGGCTTCATTGAAAACGTTTGGGCCCAACTCCTTCTTCAAATAGGAAACAAAATCGCCTTTTCCTTATTTCTCTGACAAGTGTCGCGCGTCACTCTCCATGGTGTCGAGCGTCACTAAAGCACAAAATCCATACTTGACGAATTTGATCCTGATTAAGCTCCAAAGTGCTCCAAAGTCTCCAGTTAAGCTCCAGACGTACCTATGACCTGAAAAGACTCCAAAAGACTCGAAAGACACTAAAAAGACTCTATAAATAAGACATATACCATGGTTAAAAACCATAAAAACCATGATATATCAACTCCTCACGATGTCATGGTTATGGTTAAAAATAATGCTTATGTGAGTGTGTCATACTCTACCGCATGGAGAGGAATACAGAAAGCTAAATCTCTGATTTTTGGTTATCCTGAAGACAGCTATAGAGATCTGTACTCGTAATTTTACATGCTAGAGCAGGTGAATCCAGGTACAAAACACAATGTGTTACTAGACGGATAACGAAGATTCAAGTTCTTATTTGTCACTTTGGGAGCTTGCATTGACGGGTTTGTAGCAATGAGGAAAGTGATAAATGTTGATGCAACTTTTTTGAAAACCGGAATGGGTTGTCAGCTAGTCTTTGTTGCTTGTCAGGATGGTATTCGTCACCATTATCCGATTTCTTTTGAAGTAATTGATGCAGAAAAAAATGATAGTTATGGCTGGTTTTTCAGGGAGTTGAAAACTGTTATACCCGATAGTCCTGATTAGAGTTTCCTTATTAAGAATTCCTTATGTATCAACTGAGATAATATAGTAGATAAAATAACACAAGGAATTTTAATAATAAATAAATATATTACAGACATAATTTTTAAATAATAAAATATTTTACAATGGAAAATAGTAAAATATAAAATTTATTATTTTATTGTGAAAACGCCATGAATTAATTCATGGCGTGTGCGTCGGTCATCAGGCGGGCCTCCTTCTTGAACCTCTCCAGTTCCATGACGCACATGCGTGCGACGTCTGCGAGGTAGTTGTCCTCTTCCTCCACCTTAGGGTGAAGCAGCATGTCATGGAGAGCTTGGAGGTGTTCTTTCACCGTCGTTCCAACCTTCTAGGTAGCGGTGACGAGTAGCGGATGGAAGACGCGGGGTTTGTCGATGTTGGGGTGCAGAATCGGCGTCTTCCATGACACCATTGGTCGCCTGAAGAGGTACTCTGGTGGGAAACGGATAAAGATGAAGAAGATGCCCCCTTCGTATGGACTACTAGGGGGGGGGCAACAGTGTTGTTTGCCATTCGTAAATGTCTACCGCCATTGGCCCTGCACTGAACCCACTCGCCGGAAACCGCAGAAACTCTCTCAGATGAGTCATGATCCACGCCTTAGGGGCCATTTTGAAGTGATAAAGAGAGCAACGATAGCACTAAATAGAGAGAAAAGGATTTAGAAGATAGATATGAGTGAGAGAGAGCGAGTTATATTTATAGAAAGAGAAAGGAAAACCCTAGGGTGCGACTCATATAATAAATACCCTTCAACAGTTCAGCCTTATCGTGCGGAGAAATTAAAAGTCACATCTTTCTCTCTCGTAATAAACCCAAAAATATTTATTTACTTAATGTATTGGTAAATATCAAATACAGTGTTAGTAGTTGTACCAGTCTTACGGCAGTAACAGCAGTACGATTACTGCAACTACCAACACTAATGCAAAGATTAAACACGTGGTGTGATTATCTTTTAGACAGTTATTATTATATATTTATTTATTCACTTTTACAGAGATAAATAAACGCTTCGTTCCCTCTTTCCTCGTTTTACAGAGATATTGTACTTCTATAATTCTTCAAGTAGTCTCATCGTTTCTAACAATACATAAACAAAATGGAGAGATCAGATGGAAAAAAATATGATGAGAATGGTCTGCTAATCATCAAGCCACCACCTTTGATAATGAGATTTGGTGTGGTGGAACCTAAGTCACCACCTTCGCCAACCGATTCTGAAATCGAGCAAGCAGAGCTGTGGGAACAATTTCATCTCCTCAGCAAATCAAATGATCAAGTCAAGCAAAATCTTCCAAAAGTAATATATACTCTCTGTTTATGGTTTATAAAATATGTCCTTGATCATGAGTGAAAATTTATATATTTTTTTTTCTTGAGGAGAAGGACAAAGACATCTCAGTCGATAAAACTCCCCACACACGTTGTACAAAACCGGAACATGAATTGATTCTGGATCTGGAGATAGGATTGAAGTGCATGCATTGCGGATTCGTGGAGAGAGAAATTCGAAACATGGACACATCCGAATGGGTAAGTAATTAGTCATTTTTTTGGTTATAATAAATCTAAAATAAGTTGAAATCTATATGACTGGATTATAATCAGTTAATGTTGTTTGGTTTTTTAAATTTTAATTGTAGACATAACTCATGATTAAGTAATAATATTGAATACAAATTTAGGCTATATGACTTTTTAAACATAAATGAGATTTTCTACGTTTCTATTCGAAGGGAGAGATGAAGAAGATAAAGAGGAAGAGGTCTGGAATGTCATCGAAATTCACATGAAGCCTCTTTTTTTTATGAACAATTCATATATGTAATCTCTTTTTTTTTCCTAAGAACCTTGATGTTTAATTTTATGACTTTTGATAACTTATCTTTGGAGAAATTATTTATGGTTGGTTGAAAATTTTCATCAGAAAAATTGACGATAACTTGATGATATATAACATGCCAACATTTTAGTAATCCAGACATAATGTTCGAATATCACAGTATATGAGTAAAAATCATAGTATTTTCAATAACGCATTAATGAGAGTAGCAGTTATTCCTCTCTCTCTCATACGGTCGTGTTTATTCGACGTGACTACTCACTTCCTCCATTTTCTATTATTTAAGTTCGCAAAGAAATTCTGAAATCCATTCTACTTCTTCATTACTTTCCCAAATCCATCACTTTTTCCTTCCTCCTCTCTTTTAGGGTTCAAATTTTCATTTTATATTAAAAAATCCATCATTTTCTCTTAGGGTTTCAGAACTTTTCACAAAACTCGGCCTCGACCACTTTCATATATAAATCCATGGCAGAGTACTCCTACCTACTAGCCCTACCAGACGAACTACTAGAAAAAGTTCTAGCAAAGTCGGCTAACACCATTGGTGACCTACTATGGATTCGCTCGATTTGTCATAGGTTTAACGACTGCACCAGAGGCCATGGCTTCTACGCTGAAGTTGATTCCTTTAATATGGTTCATCCAGTGGATCAAGATGTCCATCTCATCATTGATGTCTTTAGAGAGTTCTATGATGCACGAAATTCAGGCATGCTTTTCATGCGAGGTATGTAACTTTTTTTTCATCGACAAGATTTTGGAGGGATTCTACTGATCAAGGATGCGGTGGATAGAGGGTACACGCGTGCAGTATATGTCTACGGGATGTTCATGAAACTTGTTATGGAACATCCTGAGGGTGATGAGTATCTCATCAAACTAAGCCGGGAAACAATAAGGAAGTAAACCCGTGACCTTGTTGAAGAAGTATATCTTCGTTGGCCAATGGAGTTGCCAGAGATGTTCGATGAAAGCCACCGTCACTTTTTACCGCGCCTCAATACTATTATCCACTGTTCGTGCGGTACAGTTAACCGATGAGAGCGTTGGTGGAATGATGAGTATAAACCAGGGAACATCTGCGACTACTGCTTCTTAACTCGCGAATGCAGAAGGTTCTTCCTATATGTGCACCGGGTAGTTAGGGTTTTTCCTGATATGGTCAACTGGTGAATGTGTCTGATGTTTTCTGTCTTATGTTTTCTTTTGTACTTCCTTATGTTCTGGATTCCATATGTGCACAATTCGTAATGTTTTGTACTCCCTTATATTGTGTACAAACATTATGCTAATAATTTTAACTCGAACTGTTTAGGCCTAGTATTCCACATATATAAGTGGTTATACCAAATAATACTAAGATGGTTACACCTAATAAAACTAGGTTATACCATTTATATGTGGTTTCACCAATAATACCAAGTTTTCCCAATATTTGGTTTTCAATAATCCAAAATCAATAATAAAAATAGAAGTACACACTCTAATACAGTTTATTCCAAATAAAAATACATATATCAAATGTCATAGGAGACTTAACGTCTCTGCCTTGTGTTTGGCCCTAACTTCGATCGCTCTTGTTTCCGTTTACTTGCACCCACTTCTGCGTTCACAATGTCAGCACCGTCTGGTTCTACCTACACATACCAAGTAATACAACATAGTGTTACCATGAAATATTAAGTATTACCAAAACAATGGATATTACTCTTCAAACTTCAATACCTCTTTACTTCTAAGCAGGTACGGAGATCGAGCTACAAGCTGCTTCGCCTCTTTCAGCTCTGCCTCACTCATCTCTGGCTCTTTCTGCTCCGCCTCCTTCTGCTCCGCCTCCTTCTGCTCCGCGTCCTTCTGCTCCGCATCCTTCTGCTCCGCATCCTTCTGCTCGGCCTCCTTCTGCTCGGCCTCCTTCTGCTCTGCTTCCTTCTGCTCCGGCTCCTTCTGCTTCTTCCTCGGCTTCTGCTTTGGCTGTTTCTTCTTCGGCTGCTTTCTCCGTTGTCACCAAACTTTCAAGTTTCTCTCCACCTCATTCATGTTCATGTTCTACATCATTTCGAAAAAATTCTCCTCCCTCATCTCCTGGTCCTTCCCTTTCTCTTCTTGTCTCTTTTACATATTGTTCTACAGAGCAGAGTATTGTATCAAAGCCATCCATTCGGTCACTTATTCGGAGAAACTGAGCGTCCATACTCGTCTGCAAGCTCTGAAGCTGTTCCACCAATCCAAGAGGCGCCACCTTCTCCGTCCCCACATTATTCTTAGCCGCTGCAGGATGGTTTACCCACTCCTTATTATCTCGGCCATCAACATCGATCTTGCATATCTCTTTCCAGAATATCGGCTTCTTTTCCTCAACTAAACTCCTCGTCCAATTTTCAGGAACGATATCACCGATATCTTCCTCTCCATGACTCCAGCAAGCATAATTACCTCATCCTCGGATGGTTGCAATATACTCTCGATGACCTTAGTGTTACCCAGTGTTTCATAGAGTTCCACAAAGGAAAACCTTTAAGGGTGAATGATTGGAACTTCTTCCTGCACATCCGGGGACAATCCCTCTCTGCTCCTCTAACATCTTCTCTGTATTTGTTCTTCAGACATGGGATGGCCTCAAAGGCTAGCAACTACACATAAACCCAACAAATTACACTTACGCTCATAGTATTACATAGTTACAAATTCTTTATAATGTGACATACCTCCTAGGGAGTAACAAAGCTTGGAAATGTTCAGGCATCTGTTTCGACAACCCCATTGAAATGCCTCATTGTGTGCTCATTCTCCTTCATATTTACATCGAATGAATACCTACCCCAAGGAAACTTTTTACAAGCTTCGAGATCATCCACAATCCTCAGGAATAAGGGGTCAACAGATGGTGCTCCTTTACCGGTTTTCGTTTTCCCACTAATTATAGAGGATAAGAAGTAGACGACACACATCTTCAACCGATCAGGATTAACTAGCCCTCGCATCGACTCTAGCTTTTTCTCAACAGCAGCAAGGGAGGGGACGGTTTCCTGAAAATACATATTCTTAAACGAAGAACAATATGCTCTCATAGTACTCTGGGTACGGGAGACAGTTTAATCCACACAAAATGGCATGCTCTATAAGGGAATAGCGAATTGGTACGCCATTCACTACAAACCAAGCTTCCCTCTTCTTATTTGTGTTTGCTGTCCAAAGAAGAAGCAACCACATTCCCATCATCTTGTGTGTTGTGTCCTCATGCATGGCCCTATGCATATGCCAAAATTTCTTGAACTGTGGGTGTTCTGTAAAATATAACAGCTCATGAGGTTCAAGGTCTAGGGACTCCAATTTCGCAACAGCTTTGTGGATATAACATCTTGTTCTCAGCTTTATTGCATTATGATACTGACTAGGCTTGAAGAACATTCTCACGGGTGGCAATGGCTGGTTCTCCTCCTCCTAAGCCTCAGCCTCAGTTCCCCTCCACAACACTATCTGATTATTACCCGTCTCTGATTCGGCAACTCATTCTACCATTTTCTCCTGCGACGATTCGGAATCTGAGTATAGTTCTGGTCTAGCATATCCAAAGACTCTTTCGTTGGCTAAATCCATGACTCCTATTTTGTAATTACCAACCAAATAGAGAACATATAAATCGAATTTTGGATTCTACACAAAACCGAGTTCAAATCTACAAAGTAATCTAGATAGAAATTAGAAATCAGATGACAAAGACGAACGAACCTGATTTAGCGAGGCGTTGATTCAAGACAGGCAGCAGCAAATCACTCGTAGTTGTCCCAGAGAATACTAGACGAAGACGACGACGAGAGGACGATTTCGAAATTTGAATTTTTTTTTAAAAAAAACTTAGGGTTTGACTTACCACAATTTTGACCGAAAACCCGATTTCTTCGGATTCAACCCGATATGACAGACTGGATGTGGATCTTCGTGGTTGGGTTAGTAAATATGAAACTTTAGTAAGGACCTCCAAGTATTTGACCGCTTTTCTCTATTTTTCTTGCTTTAAAATAAATCGAAAACAAATTAAATATTATGAAGAGGAGATTTGAGAATTTCTTTAATGCGGAAGGAGTACGCGAGATTATTCCTCGTTTGATTGTTACTAATATTTTGTTTAGATTGACGATTATCCTAAAAATAATAATCATATTTTATAAATCATTTTTTTCAAAAAATTATGTGAAACTAACAAAGAATATGAGAGACACAAATTGCTTTGGTTTGACAATGTCCTTTTGTTATTGAAACCATTTTTTAAACCATTGGTTAGTGATAAATCTCAATGTTAATGAACATAATGCTGTATCTCCTTATAATATCCACTATTATTTTTCAAGTTACTATAAGTTCCATAAGATTAACAATACCAATTGTCGGTTAAAAAAGATTAACAATACTAATCAATAGTGATGGGTACAGAAACGAGGGCATATGTTTTATAATATTTTCTTGAACATAATACTTTTATAAAATTAAATCCTGTACTTATAATTTATATTTTTTATAAATAGTTTTCTATGAAAGCTTGTAACTTTTCTTGTATTATACTATATTTTGTTTTTCAACGTATATTGAAACTATAAAAAAAATTGGTCAAAACATCTAAAAAAACTTAATATTTAATCGTATAGCTCCTTACTCTTAATTTAATTAACAAAAAGTCTAAAAGAAAATTGTATATTTATCATTTTTCGTATTACATAACTAATATACATCTTAAAATAAAAACATAAATTGTCTCCAAAAAATTTCAAAGATAAAGTATTATCAGGCATCATATAATTATGAAGCAAAATAGAATTAGAAAATAAAACTGTTGTCAAACAAAGATTGCGTCCTTATAATTACGGAAGATTTTCAAATCCTTTTACTTGCGGAAAAAGGAGAATATCTCATGAATATTCTTTTTTGCCAAAGCTTATTCTTTGCAGATCAAGTTGAGTCTTCCATATAAATAAACGTCTCCTCTCTTCTCATTCGACACAACGAAAATCACAGAAAATAATACTTTCCAGCAAGTTTCTCCCTTCTTAATATCATAAGTGTCTTGAGAGTTATAACATAGTTATTTCGGTTTACAGATTCTATTTTGGGTGTTGCATAATAGTCTCATCACGTTTGTATCCTGAGATTCAAAAGTCGCTTCATACAGTCACACATTACCAGCGATTTATTAAGGAAAAAGATCATATCTCAACTCCGTGTTTCCTCTGTTTTCAATCAGTTTTCAAAGTCTTATTTTCTTCTCATACTTTAACATATTATTTATAATATTATTATTTTTATTTGTATTTTCGATCCAAATTTTTGCGGTCTAACACAACTCACTAACCAAAAACATCATCTCAATATATCATATAAAACTTCATGGAAGAAAATGTTTTGTCAAAAACATAAATCAGATTAAAAAAATATTACGTCAAACAACAAAACCACCATTATTTAACTAAGGATTTCTGCTTTCTGGTTCCTCAAAACAAGATGGAGTAAAAGAATTTTACTTTTAGTCATTTGCATAATTTTCTTCAATGGTATCTCGGTTAATGAGCATGAAACTTTTTTTTTGGAAGACAAAAAATTATAGGCTTAAATTAATGACATAAATATAAAATTGCAAGTTAAACCAACATTGACGCTATAAAAGATAACCTTATGTATTTGGCCAAGACGATGAGCTCAATATGAGGATTCCAATCACGATACAAACCAAGATCTCTAATTTTATGATATAGACTTCCAAAACATATTTCTGAGCGCAAAGTGGATTCCAAAATGTTCCACAAAGGTTTTGGATCCTCTCTCCTCAGTACCAGTGGCGAATTTAGAAACAAATTTAATTAGAAGCATAAATTTATAAACAAGAGTAAAAACTTAAATTAGGAGTAATTTTTCTTTTTTATTACTAAATTAAAATATAATTAAATTTACCTAAATATTTTTTTTTTAAAAAAAAAAAATTGTAGGGGCACATGATCTCATTCCTATTTCACTACCTCAGCCCTTGCTTCACACCCACCGCCACCTTCTCCGCTTATTCAGTTTTCAAACAAACATCTTCACACACACTCTTTGTCAGAAAATAATCTCCAGACGCGTTCATGGCAGTTATGTGAAAAATGTGTGCTTCTTCTTCAAATCCAACTCTTCCGATCAATGTATCGAATTCACAAGAAAATAAGTAGCAAGAACGAACATAACATAACGCCCCTGTCAAAGTTGAAAATGTTTTATTTTTCTAACATACAAAATTATTAAACAAAGCTTTTGGGTAGCTCACAAATGTAGTTAACAATAACAAATCATATACTCTAATGAAATTTAAAATTGCATGTTGAAAGAGTTTATGAGTAATTATTTATACCTCTCCTTATCAGAATCATGTTCTTATTATGTGCTCGCATCAAAACAAAGAATCATCACTACGACGCAAGAATAGTTTTTGCTTTCCTCTTTGCTTGGAACCATTTGATCTTATAAAACATAGGATTCAAAGGAAGAATTGAGATGCAAGTAATAATGAAAACCCTTGAGCAATAGCATTCATTGAAGCTCAAGAAAAGCGCAATACAAGACCATCCTAATAAAGTCTTTGACTGTATTTGTAACACAGAAAGATTCCAAAGTCTATAATTTCAAGTGAGGCATCAATTATTTATATTGTTAATATGTGTTTTACTTTCAAGTTTTGTATATATATATATATAATTTAAGATTGAATCAATGCTTCATGGTACACTTCATAAAATTTCTTGAATGTATGACAGTATGAGCTTAAGAGATAGATAAACTGATTTACCTTTGGAGAGAAAACTAATTCTCTGTCACTGAATTCTTTTCAAAGATAAACGCAAACGATTTGTCATGAGGATATACTTCATTTTAACTTCTTAAATCTGCACACAAACAAAGGAAATATATTAAAGTTATTTTAAATCTTCTTCAAGACAAAACAAAGAGTTTGTATGTTTTTCACACCTTCAAGCAACATGATTGGTTCTTCGTTGTTGTACGATTTCAATTTCCAGAGAATAAAACCATTATCATCCAAGTAGACTAGATTGATTCTATGAGCATCATCACATCCTTGACTCTCTGCAAACATAGTTAGATAGTAAACCTAAACATATGATAACTGTTTTAAAGAATCACATGAGTTTTTATTGGTACTTTTAGATAGCATTTCTGTTGCGTTTTGCATTTCAAAATTAACTTCTTCAGCATTCATTTGTCATAAAATTGCAATATGTTTTCACTCGTCAACAAAATCCTATTATTATCTGTTACAGCTTTGCCCAACTCTCCTTGTAATTTCTGCTCTAGTTGTTTTACCAATAACAAAAATGTTTTCAAATGAATCAAGTGTTGTCAAACTTAAATTGTAACGACTAACTAGATTTTAAAATTACCTTATTTTTTGCTACTTGCAATGCTTCTTTTGCTTCTCTTTTCCTTTCAACAGATTCATCAATGCAATTCCGCATCAACATAAATATATTTTATCACAACATGTAAACCCTCAATCACTATAAAACTCAAGAGAACAATTCACTCAGTGCTTGAATATATATCCTTATAACTTACGTATATGAAACACTTGACACATCAGAAGTTATAATGATATATATAAAACATATTGAATGAATTGTTCTCTTGATTTTAATGGTGCTCGAGGGTTTACATGGTGTAATAAAATATTCATGATGATGATGATTTGTATTGATGAATCTGTTGAAAGAAAAAAAGGAAGCTAAAGAAATGTTGAATGCATTAACATATAAGGTAACCGTAAAATCTACTTAGTCTTTAAGATTTAAGTCTGACTCACTTGATTCGTTTTAAAACATATCTGTTGTAGGTTAAAGGACTAGAGCAGATGTTACAAGGTGAACTAGGCAAAACTGTAACAGACAATAATGAAATTTTGTTTATGAGTGAAAAACTATTTGCAATTATATCACAAATAAATGTTAAATAAATTCATTATGGATAGCAAAACGCTATAGAAATGGTATCTAAAAGTACACATTTTAAAATCTTTTGATTCTTTATGACAATTATCATTTTTTAGAAGTTTATTCTAAATGTTCTAAATGTGTTTGCAGTAAATCAAGGATATGATGATGCTATTAGAACCAACCTAGTCGAACTAGATGACAATGGTTTTATTTCTCTAGAAATTGAAGTTGTACAACAACGAAAAACCAAACATATTTCTTAGAAAAAAAATCAAAAGCTTTGTTATGTCCTGAAGAAAAGTTGTAGTTATTTTAATTTTTTTTTTCTTTTTTGTGTGCAAATTTAGAAAGCTGGAGTGAAACACTGAAATATGTCCTCATGAAAAAAAAATTTGCACTTATTTCTGAGCAGAAGCCTTATATAGAGATTTATTTTTCTTTCAAACAATATATTATTTCATCTCTCTCTTAAGCTTATAATCTCAAGGAATTTATTAAGGGTACCTTTTTAGGTTTTAAGATTGTTTGATCAATCTCAAACCACATCTATTGATCTATATGTACAAAACCTGCAAGTACAGCACATGTTAATTGCATAAATAATTGATGTTTTACTTCAGACTTTGAAATCTTTTTGTGTTACAAATACAGTTAAACACTTTCTTAGCATGGTTCTTTATTGTGTTTTTCTTAAACTTTAATTTGTTTATGGGTTTTTTGTATTTTGATTTGCATTTTCAACTCTTCTTCTGGATGAAATGGCTCTGAGCAAAGATGAAAGCAAAAATATTATTGAGTCGTACTGATGATTTTCTTCTTATTTGCGAGCATATAATGAGAACATGATTCTCATAAGCAGTGGTAAAAATGGAGACTCATAAACTCTTTAAGCATGCAATTATAATTTGAATTTGAGTATATGTTTGTTGTCTTAACTACGTTTTTGAACAACCCCAAAGCTCTGTTTTGTAACTTTTTATTCTAAGAAAAGAAAAACCATTTCATCTTTGGCGGTTGAGGCGTGTTGCTTGTTCCTGTTACTTTACGTTGTGGTTGCGGTAGCGGTTGTTGTTAAGGTGGACGCGGTTGAGATGTACAACCATTTTATTGTTAATTCAATATATTGATTAGAAGACTTGGCTTTGAGGTAGAAACGCAATATTTCACATAATTGCGTCAAAAACATTTGCAGATTAGTTTCTGGCAAATACATTGTGTGAATTAGTTTTTTTTTGGAAACCAAGAAAGCGGTAGAGGCGATGGTGGTGGGTGAGAAAAGATTCTAGTATTGAAGTCTTTGTGGAAAATTCTGGAATATTCAATTCACGCTCTAAGAAGCGTTGAGACGATCAAATATTGTTTAACACTACCATAATCAAAAGAAAATTAAGCATTGGAAAGCTTTGGATTTGAATACCGAAGGCCAACACCAACGGAATGAAAAGACTTATCGTCTTTGCAAAAAACAAAAAAACTTTACATGTTTACTTGATTTCAAAGATGAGTGATTTGTATAATGGAACAACTGAGTTATTTATAATTTGTATATACATGATCACTAGTGATCAAAAGACATTAAAAGGAACTACTCACAAACAAAAGAAGATAAATAGCTAAACAAAATTGTGGTCTTTTGCCAAAAATTTAACCTTTTGAATTGATTGGAAAGCTTATGTTGCCTTTTTCAAATTACGAGAATAAGTTTGGATGGAAAATGGATGAATTGCATGACTGTTAGACACTATCAACGCCTTTTGACTGATATGTAAATTTTTATCACCTTTTTACTTTGAAATTTTCTCGTTGGTTTGGCGTGTCTTGACTCTTCTAGAAATCTATCTTGGGTCTATCTAGTGATATTGAGAAACCAAGGCTGGTCGAGTTCAATAAGTCTGGTAGGTAACTTTCCCATAAATTGATCCGAATATGATCATCTGAATATGATGGAGGCTCCGGTCGGTTTGAGTTTTGTCCGGTTGATGGGCCATCATGGGTCTATGATGGACCAGGTGGGGTTTAAAAAACATTTGGTTTTTTTTTTCCGAACTCATATTGAAAAGGAGAAATAAACATTTTTTTTTTTTGTTTTTGACATCAAAATGATTTAAAATGTCTCTAACCTACACATATCTAAGCAAACACACGCCCGAGTTTTCTGAAAACAGTGAGGAAAAGAGGTTTTAGGGCTTTTCACACTCAGAAGCTCCGTCAAGCTGAAAGGGTTTAGATTCGGAAGCAGCTAAGGTGAAGCCTTTCTCTCTCGTCTTCCTCATACGTTCTTCTCAATACCATTAACTCTCCGATGCGTTATTCCCAGGAACCAGAACCAATTTTCTATTCGTTTCTTCCCCATTATAAAATTATTTTGCTTTGGGTCAAATACGCTGGAATTGTCTCTTGTTTCTCATAATCCTCGGCTTATGTAAGCTTTGAAAATTTTCTAATTTGGGGAGCTATAATTTATAGCGAATTGTTTTTCGTCATATCCGTAATGCCCACCAAGTGTTCGATGAATTTCTCGCTGATGCGATTTTAGTAACCTTTCAGGTTATTATATAGTTCTTTGGACTGTTAATATGGCGGCAACTACTGGACTCGAGTCTCTTGTCGATCGTAAGTTTTCTTTTTGCCATTAAACACCATTCTGGATTGATTTATTGATGTTTTGTCGCATGAATTGTATAAAAATCTTTGATTATTTTTTTTGGGTGATGTTGCAGAGATGATTTCGGTAATTACAAACGATGGACGCAACATTGTGGTAGGTTTTTTTGTTTGTTTTCTCTCTTCTTTGTTTTATGGTTTGGAACTATTCTAGTAACTTAGCAAAGAGAACACATTTTTTCAGGGAGTTCTTAAAGGTTTTGACCAGGCTACAAATATAATCCTTGATGAATCTCATGAACGGGTCTTTTCCACAAAGGTAAGCCTCAGATTTCTGTTTTTCTAATGTATTTTAATCTGAACTTTGCGATACCAACAAATCGTATACGTGCGTATACTTTTCTCTTCAAATATTGGCTAGTTTATGACCTGATAATTTTTGTCCTTGAGTGGCTAAGAATGGTATCACTTTCATCAGATTTCTATGATGTATCAGCGCTCTTTACTTCTCCATTGTTGTGTTTAGTGAACGGATAAAACTTGAAAAAACATAGATAAGCAAGCTCAGTATGATGCTAGTTTAACTTTTTTTCTTTGTCAGAGCATCTTTCTTCATCTAATATTAGTCATTTAATTGGTAGTACGTTCTTGTTAGTAATGTACATTGCTTCATTTATTTGCGTAATGTCATGTTTTCAACAGAATATGTAGGAACAAATGTATTCTGACATTTAACATAGGTTGGTTCATACAGTACTTGTTGTTTGATGAGGAAATGGTGGATAAAGATATAATTGGCCTCTGAATGGAAGAATTTAAGAGGTAGTGTGAATAGTAACTACAGATGTGGTGATGGAGCTTACAGTGAAACGGATTTGATACTAGTAGTTCTTCAAAATGAAAAAAATAATTGTTAATGCATTTGTCAAAAGCTTTAGCTAGTTCTAGGTGAGGCAAATCTTTATGGGCAGTGTCTAATTTACAGGATCACCTCCTTTTTCAAAAACATGATTAAAGGTCTGAATCTTGTCTGTTTCTTCTTTGCACCAAGAGCATGTCACTCCATGTTGATACTGCACTAGACCAATGCTCTCGGGAGTGATTAGTATCCATATTTTTTCAACCATAGAGCTTTTTGGCTTTAAAATATAGATGCTTCTGCTAAAATGATGAATACTTGGAGATAGATCTTTCAGTTCCCATGTTGTTTCTATCTAAAACATGTAAGGAAATGGAGAAGGGCATGTAAATCTCAAAAGAGTTGTCTTCCACTTTCTTATTATTTTCTTCCATTATTGTCTGGTTGATTCAACATGAACAAAGTAACTTCTTTACGTTACCATGAAGTGTTTGATTGAGCATTGAGACCTCTTGCTATGTTTTTTCACTCTCTTATTGTGTTGGTGTTTTACTACGTTTCTTGATATTTCAGGAAGGAGTACAACAACTTGTGTTGGGTTTGTACATTATCAGAGGCGACAACATGTAAATCTCATCATCCTCATATTATCATCTCATTGTCTCAACAGTCGATGGTTTCCTAACGAGACAATTTGTTTGTGTCATATTTGATCAGAGGCGTTATCGGGGAGCTCGACGAGGAGCTTGATGCTAGTCTGGATTTTTCGAAACTGAGAGCTCATCCTTTGAAACCCGTCGTGCATTGAAAATAGTTATAACGAGAAAAGAAACCTAAACAAAGAGAGATTGTAAACAATTTGAATAGTTCTGGAGTTGTCTGCTTTATGTATCCTAAGAACAAAGACTATATTATATTTTCTGTCTAACGTTTTGGCCTGATGAATCGTTGTATTTCCAAAACGCAAAACACACCTTCGCGATTCTAATGTTGTTTTTATTTTCAGATATCGTCTCCGTAGTGTTTTCGGTGGCTTCTGATTCAAATTATCAAATCAAAACTTAAATTCCGAACGATGCTTACGTGCAACTTATTGGTTCACTTGAAGTATGGACTTGACTGGTAGGTCGATTCAATAAAATAGGGACGGAAATTTTTGTATAGTTTCGTTCGGTTGCGTGTTTTGATGAACGTTAAATTTAACCGAATTTAGTTCATTTCGTTTATATTCAGTTCGGGTTAGTTCGGTTTAATTCAGTTTGATTTGCAATTACTAGATTTTGCATTTCTATAAGTTGGTAAGTATTTAAAATATAAACACGTGAAATAAGTCATCCATGCTCTTTTCATTTTGGGGGAGGGGGTGAGGCAGTGGTGGAGGGAGCATGTTGGAAGGGGTGCAATTGACCCAGGTGAACTTCAAATTCTTTTTATAACTATTTGTATTTTTTATGTAAAAATTAGATATAATATTAATAATTTAGCTAAATGATTCCTGTAAAATTTGTTTATAATATATTATAAATTAAAATTGATTCCCCTAAAATTTTTTTCTAGCTCCGCCACTGGAGTAAAGGGTGGGGGACTAGGGGCTGTCAACAGAATAGAAGTATAGTCTTCTAGAAAAATTTCGTTTAAATGTTCAGAGCTCAGACAACGATTCATATCAAGTCAAACATGTTTAAGAAAAAGAAAGTGTTGGGGGTTATATCAAATGTGATTATTATATTTGGATGAAATAAAATAAAATGAAACCAAAATGTAGTGGCATGTTAAAGAAGACAAAAGAACCATGACGGAATGCATGAGAACACAAGTATAAAGTCTAAGGAGATTAGGTCAACAAATGTACATTGACTTTGTTATATACCTCCGAATCAAAAAGTTTCCATCTAAATATTAAAAAAGACCTATTGGCGACGGAAAAAATATATTATTTTGAAAAAGTGTTTTTCCTCAAATTTCTAGTAGATAATAACTATATATATGTTTAACTTTATTTGTAGATTAGAAAATATAAAGAGAAAACATATTTATACAGGATACAGCAAAAAAAAAAAGAGAAAATAGTAAATAGAGTAGGGAGTAGAAGTAATGAAAGAGTTAAAGAGTAAAGATAAGAGATGTAAAAGCAAAAAATAAAGAAATAGTATTTAGAAAGAAAAATATTATATGGCTAGATTTTTTTCTATTGTTTGATCATAAGGTATGATTGGTTTCCTTAAAAAAAAATGTTTTCCATCTATTGCAAATTTACACACACCCATATACATATGTATGGGTTCACATCAACTTCAGTTTCCATAAATGACCGCTACCTGATTACACAAACAAATTCAAAATACACGTGTACGTATTGTATGAACAAATACATTATCAAATAAACAAAAACATACCAAATAGGTTATAAAATTAATAAAACTTGAAAATCGTATCTCCATCTTGAAAAGTTCTTCCTTATTGACTTTAAAAGTTATACTTCAACATCACATCTCCTTCTTTATATTGTCCCTTACCCCTAAACAAGATCTCTACAAAACAAAAGCTCTTCTTCGTCAACAAAGCCTCTTCTTCCTCTTCTTTTCGTGTGTAATCAAGATTCTCAAAAATGTCTCATCACCCAAAAATTCACCCGCTCCACGACCCGGAAGCCCCAAGGACGCATCCAACGGCTCCACTTGTTCCACGTGGTTCCTCTAGATCAGAAAACGGAGACCCGACCAAAGTCCCTTTGACCCAACGGCCACAACGGTTTGTGCCGTTGGCTCCTCCGAAGAAGAGAGGAAGAAGCTGTTGCTGCAGGTGCGTGTGCTACACGCTCTGTCTTCTCTTGCTCCTTGTTGTTGTAGTAGGCGCGACGATTGGTATACTCTACCTTGTCTTTAAGCCAAAGCTACCGGATTACTCTATTGACCGGTTACAGCTCACCCGGTTTGTACTTAGCCAAGACTCGAGTTTGTCCACGGCCTTTAACGTGACCATAACCGCTAAGAATCCGAATGAGAAGATCGGAATTTACTATGAAGATGGGAGCAAGATTACCGTGTGGTACATGGAAGCTAAACTCAGCGAAGGTACGTACACATTTGGTCCACTCTGGGTTGGTTTAATTTGGTTACTAAACTTAGAAAGACTTCGAAATCTTAGTATAAACGGTTCATTTTATTTGATTTCGGTGCAATTTCATTTGGTTGGTTCTGGTTCAAATTTAATTGATTCCTACACTTAGGAAGGCTACATAATCTCAGTACAAACCAGTTTATTTGGTTGTTCCTAGGACTAGGGAAAATTTCTCCAACTGAACCGAAATTTTCAAATCTGAACCAAGTTGAGTTATAAAAAAATCCGGATGAAATAGAAATTTATATGCTAAAATTTCCGAACTAAATCTGAAATGTATGAAATGGAATAGAACTAACCAAATTAACCAAATTTTTTTAAAAAAATCAGCTAAAAGTTTTAATTTAAAACTCTTTAATAAATATATAAAAACTACATAAAAATATATTGAGATCTACAGTATTATTTAAAATGAATTACTTTTTTTTTTTGTTATAATCTTTTATGTCAAAAACCAAACCAAACATAAGTATTACTAAGCAAATAGAACCGAATTGATACAAATTTGATTCTCAATATATAGGATCTATTTCTTTTTCTTTTTTGTCAAAATAGGATTTCTAAAATCTAATTAATCCGAACCAAACCAAAACAAATAACCAAATGCCCACACTTAGTTTCAAAATTGATTTGTTTTGTCAAAT
This sequence comes from Eutrema salsugineum, assembly GCF_000478725.1. Lineage (NCBI taxonomy): Eukaryota > Viridiplantae > Streptophyta > Magnoliopsida > Brassicales > Brassicaceae > Eutrema > Eutrema salsugineum. The sequence continues at coordinate 11,027,299 of NW_006256342.1, forward strand.
TAAAATTGGTTAATACTATACCTAACTGTGGATCTTTATAAGATTTTGTTTTGATTTTTGGAAAGACATAATTTAAAGAAAATATCACAATTATGTATATGTTTTCTATCAAAAGATAAAAGTTATTCAAATTGTATATAAGTCCAAACAATATAATATTATATTGCAAATCACATGGACTACTATGTCTCTGAGCCCGATGATGAATAATCTGATTCTGCTGAATCAAAATCTTCCCCAAATTCTTCAATTTCTTCCACTGACTCCTCAAATACCACCGAATTGATACAAATTTGATTCTCAATATATAGGATTTATTTCTTTTTCTTTTTTGTCAAAATAGGATTTCTAAAATCCAATTAATCCAAACCAAACCAAAACAAATAACCAAATGCCCACACTTAGTTTCAAAATTGATTTGTTTTGTCAAATTAAAATTGGTTAATACTATACCCAACTGTGGATCTTTATAAAAGTTTAGGCTCTGATTGGTGTCCCTTTCAAAAACTGGTAAGGATATATTGTTTTTTTTCACCGTTATTAACTGTACCACTCTCTTTTATATATAGATCCAAAACTCCTTTCTACAGCATTATATTTGTATAACTAATCAAAGCCTTAATTTCACTAAATTTTGTGGCTTTGCAATAGGTTCGTTGCCGAAATTCTACCAAGGCCATGAAAATACGACAGTGATATACGTAGAAATGACCGGCCAAACTCAGGATGCATCAGGTTTAATGACGACACTACAAGAGCAGCAACAAAGAACCGGAAATATACCTTTGAGAATTAGAGTTAACCAACCGGTTCGTGTCAAATTCGGGAAGTTGAAGCTCATGGAGCTTAGATTCTTGGTCAGATGTGGTGTCCTTGTGGATAGTTTGGCTACAAATAATGTTATTAAGATTCAAAGTAGTAGCTGCAACTTTAGGCTTAAGCTATAATTCCAATTTTTAAATTTTTTATTTGGTACGTACTGTATTTTTAAATTTTTGCAATTTCATATTTTCATCAGAGAGGGGTTTTATTCTCATGTGTATGGTCTCATATTTCTCTCGTTAAACCTACACTATTGTGTCAGATCTTTGTTGTATGATATATTACTGAATTTTGTTACAAATGGTTGCTCCGTATATGTTGCTTAGTTTACTTTGATTCCATAAAAGAAAGCTAAGCTTAAACCCATTATGGAGTTGGACTTGGACTCGTGTATTGTGAAATAATCTAATGGATTCGTCATTCGTACATTTATAGTATACGACTTGGTGTTTGAAGATTGCATGAATCCGTGTATCACTACAAGAAAAAAGAGGCATTTCCGACCACATTTGGTATGGCCATATGCTGTCGGAGATTTCAGACGAGTTTTGGACGAACATAAAGTCTGCCAGAAATTTGTCAGAAATTTCTGATGGAATACAATTTCTCGGTAATCTATCAGCAATTTCCGATGACTTTTCGAGAAGATATTATGTCGGCTAAATTCTGATGGAAATTTGACGATTTTAAAACAGATATTCATACGCGTTTAGGAATTATCATGTTCCATGGGATTTCTGTCGGAAAATTCCGACAATTTATTTCGTCGGACAGATTCTGATGGAAATCCGACGAATTTCCGACAACTTATAATGTTACATTTGCAAGATCCCTTTTATACATTTTTATCTGGTCATTTTCCCCAATATATTCCAATAAATTGGATGACTCAGTGGAAAAGGCAAAAAACAAAGGCTTTCGGCACATGAGCGAAATCATTTGCAAATATATATTCTCACAAACCGGAAATATACGATCCAATAGTTGGAAGTGGTGTACGACACGACCAATTTGATGTTACATCAATACATAGCAGAAGACGACTCCATAAATACGATCCATTTATACAGTACTTGCTTCCAAAGCAGATCAGGTTTGTTTTATTTTATACTTTTATTTGTTAGAAATTAACATTTATGTAAAATTCTATATATTAATTAACTCTGAATGACATGGTGTAGGTATGCTATATTTCCTATCCCTGAGTAAAAATAAGCAAGATACGTGGATTAATGTGATATCGATAAACCCCAGAGGTAGGGTTCATGAGATTTTTGATCATGAACCCCTCCAACAAAGGTCTCTAGGTTTAGGTTCGTTCGAGTATTCCCTTGAATTCGACCTTGTTGTAGATTTCACTGTAGATGCAAACGATCGGGTATTTGAGGAGTCAGAGGAAGAAATTGAAGAATTTGGGGAAGATTCTGATTCAGCAGAATCAGATTATTAATCATCGGGCTCAGAGACATAGTAGTCCATGTGATTTGCAATGTAATATTATATTGTTTGGGCCTATATACAATTTGAATAACTTATATCTTTTGATGGAAAACATATACATAATTGTGATATTTTCTTTAAATTATGTCTTTCCGAAAATCAAAACAAAATCTTATTATAAATTCGTACAAGTTTAACCTTGAAAAAAAATATATATACTAAGTACACATCCGTCGGAAATCCGTAGGCATTTTCCCATGGATTTCCGATGGAATTGTAAAATATCAAAAATATTTATGAAGGGGTCAAAATTCATATGTCTTATGCTGCCGGTTTCCTAGTGATTGAGCCTGATGCTGATGTGGGTTCTATTCCTGATTTCAAATTGAATGTTATTATAGTGAGGACTACCATCTCGAGACTTTTTTTGATACACATCCGTCAGAAATTTGTGGGAAACTGCCTACGGATTTCTGACACAGTTGTAAAATATGTCCAAACCCGTCCAACTCACTTTGTTGCTAAACCTGAACCCACACCTAAGAATACTACAAATACAGGAGAATATACCAAGTACAGATCCGCTGGAAATTCGTAGAAATCTTCCCACGGATTTCCAATGTTATAAGAACAGTTTCTATTTAGCATGTTTAGCTCATGTAAATCAAGTTTCTGAGCTTATAATCCTCGGATATCCGTAGGAAATCTATCGAAATAAGTCTGACGGATTTCCGATGGAATATTATAATTTGTGTTTAGGATATTAGGATTAATATAAAATTTTATGTAAATACTTTTTAAACATTGTCATAAGTATATATATTGGTACAATATTCTTTGAATTGAAAAAAAAAATTGTATGAGTTAGTATAAGTTTATAAAAAATATAGAAGAGTTAGTTTAAGTTATAGTAATTGTTCTAAGAATTGTACGAGTTTGATGTTATGAAAATAAAAAACTTCTTTATAGTGTTCATTTTTGTTGAATTCACAATTTTTTTGAAGTAAACATGTATATTAGAGATATCTTTATTATATAACTAAGTCTTAAATCCTAAACCTCAAAATTACCCTAAATCTATAAAAATTCTGTGGGAAATTATCTAAGGATTTCTGACGGATGCGTACTTTGTATATATTTTTGACATATTTTACACATCCGTCGAAAATATGTAGGAAATTTCCTACAAAATTTCACGTACATTTGGAAGAATTGTGTTTCGGCTGTCTGGCTGCTTAATAGAAATGCATGCAGGGATATCTGTCGGAAATTTGTAGAAAACGTCCCACGGATTTCCGAAGGAACTAAGGTTTTTTTGAAAGCACGAGAATTTAGACCGCTTTTTTTCTCGATAATTTTTATTACCGACGGAATACCTACGGATCATATCCATAGGAAATGGAAATATATATCAAATTCACCGAATAATGTTTCTTCGTTTCATCTATCTCGTTTCATTTCTCTCTCTAAGTGAGGTCCCTCGTCTCTCTCGCCAAAAGCCCCGAGCAAAATCTGTTGTCTCTTCTCCTCTCTCTCTCTATAATCGAAATCTCATCTCTCTCTAATTGAAGTCTCTTTCTCTAAGTTTCCAGTCATCTCTCTTTTTAATCAAAATCTCTCGCCATCTTCTATCATGGACTTGTAAGTTATTCTTTTTCCCTTTGTTCTTGTTGTTAATTATTTATTTCAATTAAGGAATTCCCAAGCGATATTATGTTTTAGGTTGATAGATTTAAGGAACTTAATATGATAGGTACCCAAAGAACATAGATGGTCGAGAGAGTATAATACAATTTACATCTTCGCATTTGAATGACTCTCAAAGAAACTATTCTACTATTAAAAAAGAAATTTTAAGTATAGAACTATGTGTACAAAAATTTTAAAGATTAAATAAAAAATTTCTATTACGTATCGACTACAAAAGCGCTACAGATGTTTTACATAAAGATGTTAAAAACCTTGCCTCAAAACAAATTTTTGCGTGATGGCAAGCAATTTTAAGTATTTTTGATTTTGAATATATTAAAGGATATTCAAACTCTGTTCCAGATTTCTTGACAACAGAATTTCTTCAAAACAGGTACGGTGCCTCCAAGGAAGATTGATAAATGAAAAGACATATCTTTGGAACCAATCCTAGAAAAAATCATACCCCCTACGCATCTCTACAAATAAAAACAAAATCCTGGATCTCTGTTACAAAAAAGCATGTAAAAAAAGAAGAATATCCCGACTCTCTTCAATCTCTAGAGAAAATCATGGATCAAATTCTACAGCTACAAAAAGATTTCGAGTTAAGTTTTTCAAAACAGAGAAAGGATAATTCTTCTAAAATACTCTCTTCTAAAAATGTTTTAAATTCTTCTGAGGTCTCTTCAAAAATAATTTTATATGAAAACCAGACCTCTAAAATAATTTTAAAACCTTCGAAATAATTCACAAAATATTCTGAAGAAGTTTCAACAAAACTCACCCTCTGAAAATTTTGAAAAAAAACTATTTATCAAAACATTATAAATATTAAAAAAAAGATTCTTTGTCAGCAACGATCCGTTTTTAACAATCGAAAAAGATTTTGAAAAAAACAGATTTTTCAAACCTCATAATACAGATAAAACTGTGTTATTATTTCAAACGTTCTTGGAAATAACAGAATCAGTGTCCTTTAAACATTTTTATCTCAATGAAAGCCACACTGATCCTGCTTATTCCACTTTTATAATTACATAAGGTCCTTGCTCCAAGCGATTGAGAATCTGATCTTATTGAAAGTCTAAATTTCCCAGAAAATCTAAAAGATCTCCCATGTTTCAATGTATCTTTTAATTATTGGGATTATTGTTAAGCTTGGTACAATTCATTTTTAATACAGTCTCCCAAACACAAACACACATGGTTAATCTTTTTTTGATACCACTTGTGACTGATCCAAATCTCCTTATCGGTTCATTGCGTGGTGGAACTACTTTGGTTCTGTTACCGAAATTTTCAAGCCTAACATCCAAAAATATTTTCAAATCTTCAAAACAAACTTTCCATCAGAAAATGAAATTAAATTTCCCCCATTAGCCCTCTTTCACTCTAAAATTTATTTTACTTGGGTTTTTTCTTGGATTCTCGAGTTTTTCCCTGATCCAATTCCAATCATTAGGAGAAAGTTCAGGGTAAAATGGTGGGATAAATTCAAAATTCTCTCAAACCTTTATCCGTACAACATTCTAGAATGGATAAATATTCAAAATTCTAACTCCTGCACCGCCCTTACCCAAACACCAAACCAAAACCAAACACCGGAAACAACTTTTTTCTTGGCCCAAAAACCCATATTGTTATCGATGCTAGCAGCAGCCTGAAGAAGAAATTAAGGCAATCTCCTTACAATTCATGCCTTCAATCTCAGACTCTATTTCACAAAGCATATGAAGCGCATCAGAATATAATATCCGGGATGTCAATGAAGAAATATTTGAAAACAATAGAGTATGATTTCTCGTCACAAAAATATAAATCTCGACAGAATCATTGTTACGAATATTTGCAATATCTGTGAATCTTTTGATACAATCCACAACGACGAAATGCGATAACACCGCACCTTGAAGACTGCATTTTTCGGTATTGTTTTCTGGAGACGTGACAACACTTCAATATTGGAGACAAGCTTTTGTGAGTGGACTTATCCATTCTCTACCACTATTATATGTTTTATTATTTTTTTTATTATCTGAACTCTTGTAAAACTCCTATATAAAGGAGTGTGTGTTTAGTTGTAATCTCTAAGTTCTCATTTTCCATTTTCATCCCTCTCTTTCATTCTCTTTCTCTACCATATTCTCTAAATCTTGTAATCTTCTACATTGTTACGATCTCCAATTAGTAAATTTTTCAAACTTGTACTATGGCTGGTTTAACCACCTTTAATATTATGTAATAAAAGTATTTAATTTTATTTATATTACAGTTTATGTTTATGTTTAAATTTATGTTTAAGTGGCTGGTTTAACCGTCCATTATACTAAATCATCAATATCTTTATCATTTTTATTTTTATTTATTTTTATCTTATGTTTGAAAATTTAATGTTACAATTTATTATGAGTTACTTCTGTTTCTTATGGTATCAGAGCCATGCTTTTGTGTTCAGGGATAGTTAGAGGTCATATTTATTAAGAGTCTTAGATCTATGTTTCTTGTGATCTTTTATTAATCTCATTGTTTTTTTCTTGGAAAATGAACTTTATTCTCCTGAGTGTTTTAGCCCGTCTAAAAAGGGTTATAAGTCTCATTGTTACTAGACAGGATTGTAAGGAGTCATAAATTTTTTTTCTAAATATACCAAAAATGAGTTTATTTAATACATATCAACATCAAACAGGTCCGAGTCCGCTTCTTCTTTTACGTCTGATAGAAAGTCTCTTAGAAACTCAAAAGGGGTCATTACTAGTCATGAAACAGTTATAGATGATATCCAATGTTCAATTGATAATTGAGAAATTCCAAAAGTTCATAAAGAACAAATTTATCAAATTTTAAAATTTAATTTTCTAAGAAAAAATTACTCAATTAAAACTGAAGAACGAGATATACAACTTACAAAAACTTTTGAAATAACTCATTTGTTTTCGGAAAATGCTTTAAAAAGACATATAGAAAACATATTTAAATATATACATATTGGTTTAGTTCAAGTTGGAATTAAACCACTTTCAAAAGAAGAATTAAATACTTCAATTATAGTTATTTTACTAATTACGTGATTTAAAATATTTGAAGAGTCATTACTAAGCTCTATTGAATCAAGTTTGTACACTGGTACAATTTTATTTGATTGCTATCCATATTTTACAATATCTTTAAAAGACAAAAATATCTTAAAATCTCTAATTTTACAAGTTAAAACTCACAATTATGAAAGGATCATTTCCAATTGCTATAATTTTTAGAGTTCATGATAAAGCTATGACAAGTGCTTTCTCTTCAAAAGTAAAAATTTCGAGTAAAAAGGGTGAACCCCTTTTATTACAAACAGATCTTTCGAGATACAATTATGTAATTCCAAGATCTTTTCAATGGAAACACATAAATCTTCCTGATGAATGGGTCTTTGAAGGAGTTGTCCAACCAAAACCTACAAAACCTCATGAACCTTTATAGCCAAATATATGTTTAAAACATATTGAACAATTTAATGATAGAAATGTAGAACTTACTTTCATAAGAAATAACCATGAAAATGTAGATGATTACTCATGTGAATCTCCTCTCTTCCAGAAACTGTTGATCTAGGAAGAGTTTCCCAATGAGCACAAGATTTTTCCAGAATGGAAAATTGTCCAAAATTCCAACCACAGTTTTCAACTTCTGATATTATAAATTCTGTTTTAAGAAATGTTGATTTTCGAACACAAATCCCAAAACCTGTTTACAAAACAGAAAGTAGTTTTCAACATAATGAATTTTCCACAAATTCTGAGCCAACAAGCCCTACTTTTTTCAGATATTACAAATAATATGATAAATGAGTTAAATGTTTTAGAAAAAGATTTTCAAATCGATAAAAAAATTTATCTGATAAATATATTCTAAAAATCACACCCAAAAAAGACTTTGGTTTTTCGAAAACTTTTTAAAAATAGAAATATAATCCAAGAATAGTTTTACAAATATCTCCATGAACATAAAATACAAATTTTATTTTTCCATTGGTTTGAATACTATGCATTCAAAAATAGTATATATTTTCCCTTTTCTAACACTGCGAATCCAATCACCAATCGCAATAAAACCCCTGAATGGGAAAGCCTTCCCCATGGAAAAATTACCTGTTCCAACCAACCCCCCTTCAACAAGGAATCAAGCTTGAATTGTTGGGAACACCAATTGAAGCGATTCCTTTTAAACGTCTCCAAGATGATAATAAGATTAATATCAAAAATATTATCGTCCAAAACAATTTTTCAAATACGAATCTTGGAACGATAGGCAAATAGCTTGATATAATTAAAAAATCGATTCAAAATCAACCTATCAATCCAATCGATTCTACCTTTGAAAAGAAAAGAAAAAAAATACCCATATTCAAACCATTCCAAATTTCTAGCTCCAGTGTCAAAACTTTCTAAGAACGAATAAAGAATTCATTCGTGCTCTCCAAAGCCAACTAAGTAAGGTAGACATAGGAGAAATTACCACATCTCATGAATCTGATATTCTTGATACTTCTACTTCTAAATCCCTAATAAATACTCTAGCTAATGAATTCTATGCTAGTGAATCCTCTGAGCAAAATTCAATCCCTGAGAATAATCGTCTTGGTCGGCAAAACCATCAAGATCATCAATTAATCTCTGCCCCTGACCTAGGTCAAATCCAGACAATAGAACAATCTAGGTTCAATTCATCTTCAGTTTATGACTGGAATATCGATGGCATATCTGAGTTCAATATCTTAAATTTCCTACAAAAAATGACAATGGCCGCAAACGCCTATAAAAATCAAGTAGGAAATGAGGATAGAACCATAGCTGAGCTCCTAATAGCTGGTTTTTCAGGCCAGCTCTAGGGATGGTGGGATAACTACCTAAACAATCAGAAACGCTCAGAAATCCTAGATGCCGTCAAAACGGATGAGGATAATGTGTCCATACTAGATAATTTTGGAAATCCCCAATAAGATGTTGTAGCCACCTTAGTTATAGCCATAACCTTGCATTTCATAGGAGATCCCTCAGTACTTAGAGATAAGAATACTGAACTCCTTTCAAACCTTAAATGCAAAAGGCTTAGAGATTTTCAATGGTACAAAAACACTTTCTTAAGATTCAAACCAACCTTTTCAGAAAGAAAAATTCCTTGCAGGACTCCCAACCTTTCTAGGAGAAAAAGTTAGAAATAAAATTAGAGATTCCACGGGAACCCAAATAATTGATTATGATGATTTCACTTATCGGGAGTTGATCAGTATTGTTCAACAAGAAGGTCTCAAAATCTGTCAAGATTTAAAAACTCCAGAAACATCTTAAATGGGAACTCAAAAGAACAAAAGTAGAATTAGGCTCCTTTTGTAGACAATTCAAAATTGATCCCAGCAAAAATAGTAAATCCTGCATAGGAGATTGCAGTTATTCTTATTATTCTAACAATAAGCCTAGAAAATACTCTAAAACCTATAAAAATCATAAACCTCGCAAAAATTCCTGGCAAAGACCTCGTAAGAGATTTACTTCAAAAGAAATAACAACCACTAAGCCATTCTACAAAAATCTCACTTTCTTGAAATGTAATAAAAAATGTTACACTTTAAAATTCTGCCATTTTAACAGAAAAATCCAAGAACTCGGCCTTGGAGAAGAACTTTCGAGTAAAATATCAAATCTCTTGCTAGATCATTCATCATCATCGGGTAATGATTCTGATTCATCATTATCCTCTGAAAAAGCGCTACAAGTTGATGAGCTAAAAAACTCATCATCTGGCTCTGAATATGATGAAAATTAAATAAACGTACTTACAAAAGATCAAGAATCTCAGATTGAAATCTTGAATTCCATTTCAAATCCTCAGACCAAAAAAAAAGTTCCTATAAACAATCATTTCGTCCCTGAACGAAAAAGAAATAAAAATCTCTGAATATACATCAAAGCCTCATAATCCAACATCTTCAAAATCATCTTATGACCTAACCACAATCCTTAACAACTGAAAGAAAAATGGTTTTAGAATAACAATTCAAGATCTTAGGATGGAAATAAAAGAAGTAAAAAATTAACTCAAAACTCTTAAAGAAAAGCAAAAAAAAGAGATTCTGACACTACAAGAAATATGCTTATTGATAGCACATTTTAATAGCGTAATATTTGTAACTGCTATTAAATGTCATTTTCGGAATTGGGTACTCTAATATAGCACTTAAAAAATGCTAAAGAGTAAATAATGTGAGCGGGAACAAAAAAAAGACTTATGCGATGTTGCTGAAGGTTTAGACATGAGAGAAGACGAGTTTCTAGCTAAACTTGCTGATGCCGAAACGCCATTGTATCCAAGTTGTGCCAGCCATAGCAAGCTATCAGCAATTGTATCGTTGTTTAGGCTGAAGACTCAGAATGGGTGGTCGGACAAGAGCTTCAACGAGCTGTTAGAGACACTGCCGAGTATGTTGCCGGAGGATAATGTGCTTCACACCTCGTTGTATGACGTGAAGAAGTTCCTCAAGTCTTTCCATATGGGGTACGAGAAGATCCATGCCTGTGTTAATGATTGTTGTCTTTTCAGAAAGGGGTTGAAGAAGTTAGACCCCAAGTGCAAGACATCAAGATGGAAGACTAACTTCCAAACCGGTGAACTTAAAAAAGGTGTCCCTCAGAAAGTTTTGAGGTACTTTCCCATCATTCCGAGGCTGAAGAGGATGTTTAGGTCAGAGCAAACTGCTAAGGAGCTACGGTGGCATTTTACTAACAAAAGTAATGATGCAAAGCTGCGTCATCCCGTAGACTCCGTAACATGGGACCAGATGAATTCCAAGTACCCGTTGTTTGCCGCAGAATCAAGGAACATTCGGCTAGGTCTATCTACCGACGGTTTCAATCCATTCAGCATGAAAAATACAAGGTATTCTTGTTGGCCTGTATTGTTGGTGAATTATAATATGGCTCCAGACTTGTGTATGAAGAAGGAGAATATTTTGCTTTCCTTGTTGATTCCTGGACCGTATCAACCTGGCAACAGTATAGATGTGTACTTGGAGCCACTGATCGATGACCTCCAACGATTGTGGGACATTGGAGAGCAAACGTATGATGCATTCAGTAAAACCACATTCACAATGAAGGCAATGCTATTGTGGACTATTAGTGACCTACCTGCATATGGAAATCTGGCTGGCTGCAGAGTAAAAGGTAAGATGGGATGTCCATTATGTGGAAAGCATACTGATAGTTTATGGTTACCTAATAGCAGGAAGCATGTTTACATGTGTCATAGAAAGGGATTATCACCCACGCATAGTTACCGTGGGAAGAAGGCATGGTTCGATGGAAAAGTTGAATATGGAAGGAAGGGTAGGATTCTAACGGGTCATAACATATCTGTGTTGCTGAAGAATTACAAAAACGAGTTTGGAAATGTTAGACAAGCTGGAAAGAAAAGAAAAAGGGTTATTCCTGCGGAGTCATTAGCTGATAGTGAAGACGAAGAATCCGAATCAGAGGAGGAAGAGGAAATAGATGAAGAAGAATTATCTAGATGGAAGAAACGATCTATCTTTTTCAATCTTCCTTACTGGGAGGTATGTTATCATTTTACAACTTCATTTATATTTGTTAAATACACTATACATAATTTAAAGACTTTCAGCTAACATGTCTAAATGCAACCCATAGGAACTCCCGGTCAGACATAACTTAGACGTTATGCACGTAGAAAGAAATGTTGCAGCGAGCATCATTTCCACCTTGCTGCATTGTGGAAATTCAAAAGACGGTCTTAATGCTCGTAAAGATCTACAAGTCCTTGGTATTAGGAAAGAGTTGCATCCTAAAGCCAGAGGCAAACGAACTTACTTACCTGCAGCACCGTGGACTTTGTCAAAGGAAGAGAAGAGACTATTCTGCAAGCGTCTACATGAGTTCAAAGGACCGGATGGTTATTGCTCCAATATATCCAGGTGCGTATCATTAGAAGAGTCTAAGACAATGGGATTGAAGTCACACAATTACCATGTGCTCATGCAACACCTTTTACCAGTTGCACTTAGAGGTCTTTTACCGAAAGGGCCTAGAATAGCCATTACACGATTATGTGCATTCTTCAACAATCTATGTCAACGTGTTGTTGATAGGGAGAAAATATCAGGAATGGAAAATGAAATCGTTGAGACTATTTGTATGTTTGAGAGATATTTCCCACCTAGTTTCTTTGATATAATGGTTCACTTGTGTATACATCTTGGGAGGGAAGCTAGATTAGGTGGACCTGTGCACTTTTGATGGATGTATCCTTTCGAGAGGTAAGCTGTCTATACAAGTTTTTTGATAAGTTTGCTTGCCACATATTTCATCTTCCATTATCGTTATTCTTGTCTTCTTAATTCCTACCAGACACATGAAACTGTTGAAAGACTACGTCAGGAATCCTGCAAGACCGGAAGGATGTATTGCTGAATCATATCTAGCAGAGGAATGTATGCAGTTCTGCAGAGATTTCTTGAGGAAGACCACAAGTGTCGAAGATAGACAAGAACGAAATACTGAATACGAAAGCACTTCTATACTCGAAGGGCGACCTATTTCTGCTGGGAGGTCTATCACACTTTCTGAAGTGGAAAAGAAAACAGCACACCTAGCTGTTATTCAGAATACTGCACTGGTAGATCCTTATGTAGAGTAAGTTCTAATTTCTTTATTATGCTGCATTCATATTCGGAATTCAGTCTTTATACTAATATATTTCATTGTTGTCTAATGTCACTTTGTAAGCATGCATCTGTAATACCTGCAAGACACAAACCCACGGTGTAGACAAGATGCTACTTTCCTATGGAGTACTCACACTAAAAATGCTACTTTCCTATGGAGTACTCACACTAAAAACTTTTCAGAGTGACTTAAAAAAAGTGTAAGTAAGCTGTTTAAGTTCCGTATTAATACAAGGTACATTTTAAACGTATTGTTGATTTACTTACTACATTATTTTTTGTCAGATACCACTTGACTCTACGGAACATGATGACACACTTAAGTGGATTTCATATGGTCCACGTAATATGGCTAGATCATATACTGGTTACGTTGTTAATGGTCTGCGGTTTCACACTACATCAGTTCAGAGACAAACGCAAAACAGTGGAGTATATTATGAAGCAACTGCAATGTGTCGAGCCAGTGCAAGAGACACTTCCCAAATCGTGGATTTGGTTTCTTATTATGGCAGAGTGGTGGACATTATCTTATTAGACTACAACGTATTCTACATACCTCTATTCCGATGTCAATGGGCGGTCAGAGGCAACGGTGTGAAGGTGGACGAAGGTTTTACGTTGGTCAACTTGAACCAAAGTCAAGTCTCTTTCGCAAGGGATCCATTCATTCTGGCATCTCAAGCTAAGCAAATATTCTATTCCAGAGAGGACGAGTCTTCAAACTGGTATGTGGTTATGAGAGGCCCTTCAAGGAGATACACTAAGGCAGACAGTGATGAGGCAGATGCTGGGCCATTACCATTGAGTGTTGACATGAACGTAGAAGATGTTGACGCTGAAGACCAACCTGCAAGGGTTGATTGTGAAGGAATATACGTTTAGGACATATACGTTTAGGACATATACGTATTACCTATTGCGTAGTTAGAGTCGTTGCTTTCGGTTTAGTGTCTATGCTTGACTATATGGAATATGGTGGTCTGAATTTTTCACTGATGGGTTGTATTGAGTGTTTCAGGTGATAAAGTATGGGTCGACCAAAGGGAAAGAATAGAAAAAGGAAGAATTTATCTGAGGAGCCAGAATTTATTGGGATAGTATATCCGGAAAGTATGCATGATGGAGGAGAAGACAATGCAGCCGGAAATGATCAACCTGATGAAGTCATGAACGAGGCGGTGCAGACGCAGATTAATGATGAGACGCAGAGTCCAGAACATAGAGTGAGCTCTCAGGAATCAGATCTGAATGATGGATTACCGAATGTTGATGAGGATGCATTCAATGAACATGCATTCATGAATGATGAAACGCCGGCGCCTGAATCAGAAGGGACTACAGCTCCAAACAAGCCTAAGCTATCTAGAGGTCCAACAAGGATGAAAGACATCGCAAGAGATCCTAACAGTCGCATAAAGGTTGAATTCAATAGCATGGGAGAACCGTATGGATCAGGATCGGTTAAGCTGTCATCTTACCTTGGGCCCTTGGTGCGTGAACACGTCCCTATCATTATTGAAGATTGGAGGAAGATTGGTGAAGAACGTAGAACAGTTCTATGGAAATCTGTACAGGTAGACCCACTTTAATTTAGAATAAGGTAAGTATAATGGACTTTTTTTTTATTGTTTGATTTGGAATTTATTGTAGGCAAGGTTCGAGTTAGATGAGGAGTATCACAAGATGGCTGTCATCAAGCAAATGGGTTGTATATGGAGGGCCTCAAAGTCGAGGCTAGTCAGCCAGATCAAGAGTTGTAAGAATAACGCAGAAAGATTGAAGCTTCGCCCAAAGAATATTCCACCGGCAGAATGGCGCAAATTTGTGAAGGCTAAAACTAGTGCATCATTTGAGGTAATCACGTAGCCCTCACTTTACTTCCATATACAGATAACTGAATTTTCGTTTTCAGGAACTAAGTGACACATATAAAGAAAGAAGACGAAACCAGATTCCTCATACTTGCAGTCGAAAGGGGATGGTCAGACTGGCTGAAGAGATGGTAATATTCCATATGTGTAATACTGATGCAACTATATGCAAATAACTAACATTGCCACCTATTTTCAGAAAAAAGAGAGCTCTGAACCGTCTGAAGTAACTAGACTACAGGTATGGGTTAAGTCTCGAACAAAGAAGGATGGCACTGCGGTCAATACAAATGCAGCCGAGAAGATCGTAAGTAGTTAACAATAACTAGTTGGTTTATTTTTAAAAGTTGATGAATACTGGCGTATCTTGGCTGATGTCGAAAGTGTGTGTACAGAAAAAGGCAGCTGAACTTGTTGAAACGGTTTCTCCCTCTTCGACGTCCACAAATCCCAAAGAAGATCTCCTTTCTCAGCTACTTGGGCCTGATAATCCCGGCCGTTTGAGAGCGATGAGTAGAGGGATGAGTCAAACCAAGTTAGCATGCTTCCAGATGAAAAGCAAGTTTATGGATAATATGAAACGAGACCAACTAAGATTGATTCAGCAGGTCCATGATTTAGAGGAAGCACTATCAAAAATACAGAACCAGGTAAGCGAGTATTTCATGTCTGGTGATAGTAACTCTGAATTTTACATTGTTATTATATTAACTTAGGTTGTTATTTCAAATTACATTTTTCAGAAACAAGAAGCTGAAGTCGGAGAGAATTCTGCGCCAAGAGTAAACTCTTGTTTTGTCTTATTTAGCATTTAAAATATATGTCATATGTTTACATCTGTTTTTAAAATTCACCATTAACGTTTGTAGAGTGTCAACATGAAATTACAAATGAAGTGTCTGTTATTCGACTGGGCTGGAACGGATGAAAAAGTTGGTGAAGGACGTATTTTGTCTGAAGAGCCTGAGGAATTTGTCAACAGTATACCCTTAGGCCCAAACTCATACAAAGTTTTGGTGGAAACAGCAATTAAGCCAGAAGCTTATCTTTGGAGACCTGCTCGCAAAGTCTTTAATATGGAGCAAGCAGTTGGAGAGATGATTGCATGACCTCAATATTTTGTGGTTCCCTTTAGCAGCGGATGTTAACCAGAAGACATTACGCCTCTGGTAAATATTCTTTCAGTACGGAATATTATAGTTGAGTTTATAGTAAAAGTAAAACTGTGCAATGCTTGATAATGGTTTCATTTGTTTACTGCTTCACAGAGTCCTAATACTAGCTCTCGGAACTTCTGCAAGCTGCTTGACTGGGCTAGAACTAACGAGGAAGTTGTTGCAGAGGGTCGTTGGCATTCTCGAGAGCCAAAAGCATTAGTCAACGGACTACCTCTCGGACCTAATGCAGTGAAGGTATTCGTCGATGTGGTTTTATGCCCAAATACCTTCCTCTGGAGGCCAACGACTGAGTTCTTAGATTTGGAGGATTCAGTCAACACCTTTGTCGCCTGGCCTGCTAATAGAGTAATCTTTGAGGCAAGTCCTGAAACGAGTTCTCCTATTGCTAACTCTGAATCAACTCCACCAGCTCCAATAAAAAAACCAATGAAAGCAATGTCAGAAAGTTCTACTCCTATAACTCAGGTAGGTTTTCTTACTAAACTTTCATTTGTTTGGTTTGTTTGGATTTGTTGATTTCGTGTATAGCTATATATTCAAATTGTCTTCGCTACAGGAATCCAACCAAATGGAAACGGGGAATGAAAATAAGAAGTGCTTGGTGATGGCTATTACTGGAAAGAAGCGAGTGATTGCTGAAGGACGTTGGTCCACAAATGATCCACTTCAAACAGTACATTTTGTTCCCTTGAGTCCAAATGCAGTTAAGGTGTGGATTGATGTTGTCAAAGTTAAAGATGCTTGCGTATGGAGGCCTTCGTCTGAGATCGAGTGCATGGAAGATGCAATAGGAACAGCTATTGCTTGGCCAGAGGATAAAGTGGTACTCGTCTAAATGCAGTAGTCATCTGATACTTTAGTTTTTATCTTCTCTGAACTTAAGGATGGTTTCGTTGAAGACATAACCTGATATGTGTTTATGGTTTTCTTTGTTGGAAATGCTTGTATGTTGCTGAAACATTAACCAGTACTCAGTTCTTCTATATGGAAAAGCAGATGCATTTCAATTTTTGTTTACCAGGTTTTGATATTTAGTAAGTGCATTTCTTGAGGTTTTGGATATATCGTATTTGGTTAAAAAAAACCTACATCGCCAAATTCAATAGCACGTAAGAACAGCTCCAACACTAAACAATATAGCGTGAAAAGATAGCTACAGTATATGATGTTGGAGCTAAAATATAATGCTACGACTCAACTAACAACAGCAATGAATTTCTCTTATAGTAAACTAGAATGTAGCTATAAAACCACGCTACTATAAAGGTGTCAATAACACATAAATAAAGCTACAACATTTAATAATACAGCGTCTAATTTGTGCTACCGTATCATTTATAATATCATCATAACAATGCTATTATATATATGAATATAATAACACTTTCCATAAACGCTATAATAAGGGGTGTACTCTATTATAGCTCCGGCAGATACAGTGTTTATGAAAACGCTATGAAAGTACTTTCATAGCGTTATTCGTATGCTATGAATGTACCTTCGAATAATTCACAAATTATTCTGAAGGAGTTTCCAAAAAAACTCACCCTCTGAAAATTTTGAAAAAAACTATTTACCAAAACACTATAAATCTTAGAAAAGGATTTTTGGTCAGCAACGACCCGTTGTTAACAATCGAAACCTCATAATACAGATAAAACTGAGTTATTCTTTCAAATTTTGAAAATAACAAAATCAGTGTCCTTTAAACACTTTTATCTCAATGAAAACCACACTAATCCTGCTTATTCAACTTTTAAAATACATAAGGTCATTGCTCCAAGCGATTGGGAATATGATCTTAATAAAAGTCTAAATTTCCCAGAAAATCTAAAAGATCTCTCATGTTTCAATGTCTTTTTTAATTAATGAGACTATTGTCAGACTTTGTATAATTTCTTTTTAATCAAATCTCCAAAACACAAACACACATGGTTTGTGTTTCACAGACCTCAGGAATCGGATCAGAATATAATATCCCGGATGTCGATGAAGAAATATTTGGAAACAGTAGTGTATGATTTCCCGCCACCAAAATATAAATCTCGACAGAATCATTATTACGAATATTTGTAATATCTACAAATCTTTTGATACAATCCACAACTAATAAATATGACAATACCGTACCTCGAAGACCGCATTTTTCAGTGTTGTTTTCTGAAGACGTGACACCACTTCAATATTGGAGACAAGCTTTTGTAAAGTGGAGACAAGCTTTTATTATTATTTTTATCATTTGAACTCTTGTAAAACTCCTATATAAAGGAGTGTGTGTTTAGTTGTAATCTCCACGTCCTTAGGTCCACCGGGGGTGAGAGTCTTCCAGGGTAGGTAAAATGTATGTTTCCCGCAGGTGAGAGTCTTCTAGGGCCGGTGAATTGGGTCAACTTGTTTTCCATGTATCTTTTGATTGCACCGTTGGATCTTCATGATGTAAAGTGCTATGGAAAGCTGGTTATCTCCTCTTGATTTTCTCCAAATTTTAGCTGGATCGGACGGTGAGAACTTCTTCATTTGAGGCTGAACTTCGGACGGTCTGACTCTGAGCTGAAAAAGTGGATTTTTTCCATTTTACCATCATTTTCCCTAAGTTTCCTGAAAAGAGCCTTGAAACTACAAATACATGAAAATCATAATACAAGTTTTTAAAACTGATTAAAACTTTGAAAAAGCATTTGAAATCAATGGTAAAAATGAGTACAAATACGGTGTTATCACCCGCACAGTAGACCGCATCAGGTATTCCTACGGATTTCCGTTGGATCTTAATCCTACGGATTTCTGATGAATATTATTCCTATGGATATTCCGAAGAATTTCCGATGGATGTTGTTCCTACGGATTTGTGACCAAAAATCTATATAGTTTTGGAAAAAATATCAAAACATAACTATTTAAAGCACTAAGTTATAATGCGGTCTTCAAAAGGTCTTTCAAGTCAGACAGCTCTTGACGGGTTGAGTAGTGAGCAGCCTTCAGCCCTTGAGAAAGTTTGTCGATCTCGGCTTTGTAGTTTGCAGATGAGGCACAATAACTTGAAGAAGAAAACTCCTAGCTTGAGAGTCCGACAAATCAGTCTTTCACTTTTGGAATTTCCTAAAAAAATTATAAATTGTTAGATAAATGATGAAATAAAGAAAAAAAATAATGAAAAAAAGTAAACTTACACTGAGAACAATATCGTTGATCTCTTCTCGGGGTAACTCGTTTGAGGAAGTTGATCCATCGAGAGTGAGTTGCGAGAGTTCCGCCAACTTGTCCTCCGTCCTATTTTTGCAGTCTCTAATCTTCCTACAAATCCTCAGGTCTTGGATAACACTGGTATATTATTTGTGTGTCTCTATTCCAAAACCTCAAGAAAATCTGGAGGAATCCCACCGGCTTTTTTTGCTTGCGAAAGTTTGTTAAGTAATATAGTAATATGAAAAATATTAAATTTTTAATAAAATATATGCATACCATTTCCTCGCTTCTCGTTCGACAGTCTTTGCACCTCTATTGTGAATGTACATTCCAATCCTCATTTCATTCACTCTTCCGATTCTTCGATTTTGTTGTTGAAAGCTTCTCCGTTGCTGGTTTTTCCCAGTACTAGCAGAATCCTTTTCAAACGTTGTCTTCAAAATCTTTTGGCTTATCTTTGTTGTAAAGCCACTTCTGCTTCCACTCGTACATGTGCTGTGAGTACTGGATGGCGGCATACTTGTTAAATTGTTGAGAACATTACTCCTTTGGTTTCGGTCCCAAGTGAACTATTGCTACAAAAAAATAAATATAGAAAAAACACAAAATATTTTAGAGTTTAAAATGACAAATTTTTTTTTATAAAAATTAAAAAATCATCAAGTTAACGCAAAACTTTGAATCCACAAATTATTTATGTGTTTCGGCATGAGTGAGTATTTCTCATATGCTTCGTCCAACATGTTATGGAGCATCAACAATATCGTCTTTGTTATCTCTAGCAACTTAAACCTGTAATATGAAAACAAAACAAAAAAACAAATTGTAAATTAAAAATTGTAAGCTAAATTAATTGAAATAAAGAAAAGTGAAAATGTAACTTACCAAGTCCCGTCTTCGTACTTGGGGTCGAGACGGATACAATGTCTTCGGTTAGGCTGCTCGACTATCTCCTTAATCTCCATTCGGCTGCAGGTTATGGATTGCTTGGATCCAGAATTTCAGTCGACGCGCTTCGAGGAGTCTTCCGAGCCGATTCCATCCTTGTGAGCCCTAACGAATTGCATCCTTGTCTCTTTGAGAAAAACATTCAAACGTAAGTATAAAGATTTTTCATAATTTAAAAGTTCTAAAAAACTTTTAAAGTTGTTTAAAAAAAATCAAAGATTTCAAAGTTTTCAAAATTTTTCAAAAATTTCAAAGTTTTCATTATTTTCAAAATTTTCATTATTTTCAAAATTTTCTAAATTTTGAAATTTTCAAAATGTTATAAATTTTGGTTAATTAATCTAAAACGTTTTCCTATCCAAGTAAACATTTTAAAAAAAAAAAATCTTTTTGCGGATATAATACAAAAAACGTTTTATTATATATTACAAAAAAGATTTTTAGAGATTTACCAAAATTGTAATTATTTTTAAAAAAATCTTATATATGAATACTTAGAAATTTAAATATAAATACCTAAAACACATTTTTTAAATCTTTGAAATTGTAAATAATTATTGTTTTCCAAAGCTAACAATTGCTATAACATCATACCGCACAAAAAAAAAAAATTTCAACACCCATAAATTCCAATCTTCCTTTCTAACCACCTATCATATTAAATTCCTTAAATCTATCAACCTAGTACATAATATCGATTGGGGATTCCTTAATTGAAATAAATTCAACAACAACAAAAGGGAAAGAAGAACTTACATGTTCATGATAGAAGATGGCGAGAGATTTTTATTAAAGAGAGATATGACTGGAAACTTAGAGAAAGAGACTTTAATTAGAGAGAGAGAGAGAGATTAGAGATTTTGATTAAAAAGAGAGAAGAAGAGACAAGAGATTTCGATTGGGGCTTTTAGAGAGAGAGAGACGAGAGATCTTAGTTATATAGAGAGATGAAACAAAGAAACATGATTCGGTGGATTAGATATATATTTTCATTTCCGACGGATACGATCCATAGGTATTCCATCGGTATTTAAAAATATCATTTTTCTTTTGTTCAGGCGGTCTAAAACTCTAGTTCCGTCAGAAATTTGTGGGATGTTTTCTACTGATTTCCAACAGATATAGAATATACAAAAAAATATATTTCTTGCATGCATTTCTATTAGACAGCCAGACAGCCAAAACACCATTCAGCCAAATGTCCGTGGGAATTTCGTGGAAAATTTTCCACATATTTTTGACGGATTGTGGGGTTTAGGATTTGAGATTTAGTGATATGATAAAGATATTTCTAATTTACATGTTAACTTCAAAAAAATTGTTAACTCAACAAATGAATATTTTTTTATTTTCACAACATCAAACTCAGACAATTCTGATAACAATTACTATAACTTAAACTAACACTTATAAAGTTATACTAACTCATACAAATGATTATTTTTTTCAATTCAAAGGATAGGTTACCAATATATATACTTATGACAATTTTTAACAAGTATTTCCATAAAATTTTATATTATTCTTAATATCCTAAACACAAATTTTAAAATTTTGTAGGAAATCCGTTGGATGTATTTCAATAGATTTCCTACAGATATCCGAGGATTTTAAGCTCAGAAACTTGATTTACATGAGCTAAACGTGCTAAATAAAAACAATTCTTATAGCGTCGGAAATTCGTAGGAATTTCTTGGCTCTTGGCCGAGTTCTTGGCTCTGATACCATAAGAAACGATTGTGGATCATAATAAATTGTAACATATAAAAAAAATTGTGGATCATAATAAATTGTAACATAAAATTGTAAACATAAAATAGAAACAGAAATAAAATAGAAATGATAAATAAATATTTGATTACTTACGGTTAAACCAGCCACTTAAACATAAATTTAAATATAAACATAAACTGTCACTACAAAAAAAACATCATTTTACAACGGTCAAAATGGTCGTTATTTCGTCGTAATAGGGCTATTACGACGGACTACCGACGATTTCAAAATCGTCGTAAACTCATCGTCGTAATAGACAAATCGTCGTAAAATCATCGTATAATTTACGACGGTTACGTTTCGTCGTAACATCGAGGGAAAAAGATCGTCGTAAATGCGTCGTACAGTTTACGACAATTTTACATCGAATTGCGTCGAGTTGGTCTTCGCCTGGACCGTTGTTAAATGGTCGTTAATAATCGACGTAAGATCATCGTAAAATATACGACGCAAAAATTGTCGTAAATCAATCGTAAAGTATTTATTCATTTCGTCGTAAAATCGTCGTAAAACACGGACGTATAATCGTCGTATTTGTCGTCGTATATTTTGGTCGTAAATTCGTCGTACTATTTACGACGAATGTACGATGGTTTTATAAAATAATAATAATTATATTACGACGATTATACGACGTTTAATATAATTGAAAGTTAAAAAAAAAAAATTTAATTCGAATTAAAATTTAAATTAAAAAAATAATTTACAATTTAAAATTTAATTAAATTTCAAATTAAAATTAATTGTAGTATTTACAAAAAAACCTTACAGCTCTAAATCTAAATCTACATCAATATCGTCGATCCCGTCACCGGCTTGCTCCCCATCGTCCTCGACGTGTTCCTTGCCGGGTCTTCGGTTAGATGCTTCCGCCGGCGCCTGATCTCCGGTTCTAGGAGGATCAACCCCGAGAGACCGGAACATCTCTTCGTCCGTCTGCACCGGTGGTAGCCTCCTAGTAGATGACCCGGCAGACGATCCGACAACCCCATCAGCCCGCAGCCTGTCCAACTGCGCCATCAACACCGGGTTGTCGGCTCCCATGATCTCGAAGAGACCGTACAGCTGGTCGATCCTCGTCTCGTAACGGGTCCGCATCTGATCGATCTCCTGGCGGATAACCGGATCTGGGACTCGGACGTAACCAATCGACGTAGCTCTCGGGGTATCACGGATGGATCCCATCCCTAATACCCGCCCCTTTTTCTTTGGGGCAACCTAAAAATATTTAAAAACATTATGGTTAGAAATTTAATTTAAAATTAAAATTACATTAATTAAATATATTAATTGAATTTACCTCTTCGAATATCTGGTCCATCTCCGCCACCGTCAGCGCCGGGGTCGATTAGACGCGCCTGCTGAGTCAGTTGCGTCTGCCGCTCCTCGATCGCCGCACGGGCGGCGTTGTAGATCTCCTCCGCCCGAGGATCCGTGAATTTGCCGTTCCGCTTTTTATGCGTCTCGGCGAAAACCTTCGTCATCAGAGGAAGTTCTCCTCCGTTTTCTTCGACCTACAAAATCAAAATGAAAAAATTTATAAGACAAATAAGGGTTAATTATTAAAAACAAAAAAAAATAATTTTAATTTACTTATCATCATAAGGCGTCTTCCGGCAAAAGGAATCTGGCCGGAAGTGTGCGGGACGTTCTTCCGATTTCCCTCATCGTCAGTAGCATTCCTGAAAAATATTTTCATTAGAATATATTATAAGAAGAAAAACAGATAATGTAATTATTAAGGGAATTAACTTACCTAGATCCGGAACACTTGGCGGCAGTAGTCTGGTTGTGCGGATCCAACCAATACTGGACAAGACTTCGCCAGATGGAATTGGCCATAGTCGCCGGCTTGGCTTTGTCGCCGTCCACCTCCCACTTCCGTTTCCAGTCGGTGTTGTTGAGGCGGAATTTGACCTTCTCCTTGAAGGCCGTCTCCACACGTCCGTGTGCGGATGTTTCCCAATACCAGTTTTGCTAAGACAAAAACAAAAAATTAGTAATTATTGTAAAAAGTAAAAAAGAATAATTAAAATTAAACAAAATTATAAATTACTTACCGCAAAACACCTGATCCAGCTTCTTCCAGCTGGTATGAGGTTGTACGAAAAACCCCTTGATGATATCTGCAACGTTACGACCGACTGCATTGTCGGTCGTAAACCTAGTCAAATACAAAAAGAAAGTAAATTAATTTCAAAAAATTATAAATATTAATTAATTTAAATATTTTTTTAAAAAAATTTCGTACCAATATGTTCTCGGGGCTCGATCCGGGTCGAGTTTGTTCATACTCTCACGACCCGGCTGTGCCATAAGATCTTGTACCGTAAATTGGGCATACGGTACAGGCTGGATCGGATCAGCTGCAGGATCGGCCGCTGCGGGGGCCGCTGGTTCGGCTGGTGGTGGTGGAGGTGGTGCCGGCTGCGGTATAACGGCCGGTTGGGAACCATCCGTTGTGTTCCCGAGGACTCCGGGATGACTGATCCGGTCGCCGAGGTAGACGGGGCAGTACCGTCAGAATCTACCAGCTGTCGGTAGTGAAACCTCTTAGCCCGAGGAGCCATATCAACGTAATCTACAAAATTTTTTACTAAATTTTTAAATATTTATTTATAAAATCCGAGCCTATCTAAATTCCAAAACCTAAATCAAAATTCCGAACCTAAATCTAAATTCCGAACCTAAATCTAAAAGAATATGTAATAAAATTATTTAAAAAAAAAAACTTACAAGAGTATTTGGCTGGGATGGAGGGAGAGGTTTAGGAGAGTAGGGAGTTAGAGAGAGAAAGTTTACTAGAGAGAGAAGGGAGAAGAGAGGAATGAGCGACAAAAGGGGGAAAACTCGCGTCCCTTATATAGATTTTGTGATTTTACGACGATTTGGTTGTATATCAGTCGGTCCACTGCATGACATGACACGTGTCATGATGAGAGCATTTGACCGTTACGACGGTTTTACGACGATTTTTCCCTAAACCGTTGTAAACCCGTCGTAACGTCTAAACATTTATAACTTCGTACCTCGGATCAAGAGCCTATCCGGTGCAAACGTTACGACGGTTCCACGACGGTTTTAGAGAACTTAGTCGTAAAACCGTCGTAAAGTTACGATTATATTACGACGGGTTTACGATGTTTTTTTAAAAAGTTATTAAACCCTAAATCTTAAAAAAGGGATATTGCATAAAGAACAATGCAAAGGTTATTGTATCCTAACATATAACATACGGTTTACAACTTTGCATGTATGATGGATTTCTGACATGAGATAGTAAATATTGAAATTCCATAATCTAATATATAACCTTTCACTTAACATTTACGAAAACATGCATGAACTTCTAAATATGTATGTTTTTTTCAAATTTTTGATTTTGATCAGATTGATAGCATTTCATATAAAATAAGATAACCAATCAAAAACATTTGTGAAATACCTTACAACCAATAAGATATAAAAGATTCAAATTCTTGGATTTCAACATTACGACGATTTTACGACGAAATAGTGTACTCGTCGTAAAATCGTCGTAATATTACGACGATATTACGACTGATCGTCGTAAAGACGTCGTAATGCTTAAACCCTATTCATTCAGGGCTTAAAACCTAGACTTAGGGTTTAGGGTTTAGAAAAACTATCGTAAAACCGTCGTAAAATCGAATTTTAGGGTTTTTAAAAAATTCAAACAAACAAAGTTACAAATTACATAATAACAAACATTCACTAAATACAATGCATGAAACTAAATCAGATTCATCTTCCTCTATTACTTCATCACCATCACCGTCGTCTTCCGCCAAATCGTCATCATCGGTTTCAGCAAACTCATCATCACCTTCTTCTTCTGTATCATCGGGAAGATCTTCAACTTGCCTGTTCCGAGGGTCTATTAAGAAAATCTCCTCATCAACATCTGGTTCAGACAGATCTACGCAAGTGTCCTGTTGAAGTGGAACATCCTCAACCCCTACAATCTTGCCCCTCGGAGCCACTTTACCTACAGCTAACCATGAAATTCCTGTTGATCGAACTCGAGGGTATGGCAGAAACGTTACATGTTCTGCTTGAGAAGCTAATATAAATGGCTCAAACCTGTTGTACCGTCGTGATTTGTTCACGTCAACAACTCCAAACTTGTTTAGACGTACCCCTCTTCCAACAGTTGGATCAAACCAATCACATTTGAAGAGAACAGTTTTCAGCCTTAACAATCCAGGATACTCTACTTCAATTATTTCTTGCAGAACTCCATAAAAATCTATTTCACCCCTCACACAAACTCCATAGTTAGTTGTCGCCCGCTTTGCACTATGGCGGTATGTGTGAAAAACATAGCCCCGAGTGAAATACATGGAGGCTGTAGTTATTTTTGCCATCGGTCCTAGTAGTAACTCATGGAACCATGTTGGAAATCCATCCGGATCATTCGGGTCCACCTAATAAGAAAAAAATTCCGCTTTAATTTCTTGATTTGGATATATAGCAAATTAAAGTAGTCTTTTAATTAAAATTTTATACGTACTTGTCCTTTTAACCACTGGGCATAGTGTTGATCTTTACGATCATTGATTTCAGTTTCAGAAATCTCAGATATGCATTCTTTAACCTCATCAACAAATGTGCTGAGAAAAACAACAAATAGTTATTAATACTGACAACTCATATAAAGATATTATTAATTAAAGAATACCTTTCATACGATGACAACTCTTCACAATTTAACAGGATATACGTATGTGCACTGTGATAATCTTTTTCATTGGACCACCAAACTTCTTTTAGTTTTCCACTAAGACGTCCGATTGGCGAGAATATGTCAGGTACACCTTCAACGGCATATGTATGGCCAATTCCTCCATCATCATATTGACGAGTAGCTCTTTTGCGTGTTCGTACTTTCAGTGCAAAATAGTATGAAGTGAAGTGTGAAGTCTCTTGCGTCAAGCTTCCCGCCACAACTGAGCCTTCCACTTTAGCTAGGTTTTTGGCTTTACCTTTAAGATGCTTCATGAAACGCTCGAACGGATACATCCACCTGTACTGAACGGGTCCACCGAGCTCTGCTTTGTGTGGGAGATGAACATGAAGATGTTCCATAACATCAAAAAATGATGGTGGGAAGATCTTTTCCAAATTGCACAACAAGATTGGAATATTCAATGCCAGTTGTGATATTACATCAACTGATAATGTTCGTGTACTAAGATCCCGAAAAAAAGCACCAATGCCTCCAATAGCTTCATGGACATTTTTGGGCAAGAGTTCAGCAAATGCAAATGGAAATAATCATTGCATAAACACATGGCAGTCATGGCTTTTCATCCCAGAAAACTTTACCCCCTTCTCAACAGATTTGGAAAGATTAGAGACATACCCATCAGGAAATTTAACGTCAGAAGAAACCCATCTGAACAATGCTGACTTTTGATCTGCACTCAACCGAAATACAGGAACTGGTGCTTTCCCGTTTCTTAGTAGATGCAACTCACTTCTGTTGCATAAATCAGGCAAGTCCAATCTTGACTTACCATTGTCTTTTGTTCTTCCTGCTACGTTCATAACTGTATGCATGATGTTATCAAAAAAGTTTTTTTCAATGTGCATGACATCAAGATTGTGTCTGAGCAGATGATCTTTCCAATAAGGTAGTTGCCAAAAGATACTTTTCTTGTGCCAATTATGATGAACTCCATAACCTTCAGGCATATTTGCAGGAGTGTGCCAGTTTCCCCCACGCGTTACTGTTTCCTCTGCCCTCCAATGATCGATTTGCGCCTGTATATCAGCTCCTGTTAAATTAACGGGTGGAGGGACATGTACACTTTTGTTCTTCATAAATAACTTCTTGTTCCTCCGATATGGATGGTTATCCGGTAAAAACCTCTGGTGACAATCAAACCAACAAGTTTTTCTACCATGTTTTAGCTGAAACGCATCAGTTCGATGAAGACAATAAGGACAAGATAGCCTCCCATGTGTAGTCCATCATGATAGCATACCATAAGCGGGGAAATCGCTTATTCTCCACATAAGCACAGCCCGCATAGTAAAATTTTTCCTCGTAGAACAGTCATATGTACGAACACCAGTATACCATAACTGATTCAACTCATGTATGAGTGGCTGCAGAAATACATCGAGAGCTCGCTTCGGATGATTTGGACCTGGAACCAAAATACTTAGGAAAAAAAATTCCCTTTGCATGCACAAATCTGGAGGAAGGTTATAAGGAGTTAGGATTACTGGCCATAATGAATATTGTCTACCAGACATACCAAATAGACTAAAACCATCAGTGCACAGACCAAGATAGACATTCCGTTTGAACTTAGCAAAATCTGTGTATACCATATTGAAGTGTTTCCATGCCTTTGCATCTGATGGATGAACAACTTCTCCATTTACTTGTGTATGTTCCGCATGCCATCTCATTGATGCAGATGTCCTTTCAGATTGATAAAGCCGTTTTAACCTATCAGTTATAGGGAGATACCACATACGTTGGTACGATATCCTTTTACGCCTACCAGTTTGCGGCCTGTATCTTGGTTTTTAGCAAAATCGACATTCCTCCAGCTGATTATCATCTTTCCAAAAAATCATACAGTTGTCAACACATACATCTATCATCTCTGAAGGTAGACTAAGACTAAAAATCAACTTCTGAATTTCATAGTATGTTCCCGCTGCCAAGTTATCCTCTGGTAGATACTCTTTCAGAAGATCAGCCCAATCATCCATGCAAACCTCAGCCAGGTTATGATCTGTTTTAATTGACATCATCCTAGCTGCCAACAATAATTTAGACAAGCCTTCTCTACATCCTTCGTAGATTGGCTGATTAGCATTGTCTAACAAATCATAAAATCGTTTGGCATCTACATTAGGTTCCTCAACAGCATTACCAGTATGCGTTTCATGAAATCCATCAGTCACCATTTCGTGCATCCTATCATGATCTACACTTTGATCATATTGATACTGATTAGGCTGATGACCATAATTCGATTCATCAATATCAACATGACTTTGATAATTACTACTACTACCAGCATTCCCATGAGTATTACTGCCATATCATTCTCCATGTAGATACCAAACAAAATATTACGGCATAAACCCTCTATTTAATAAATGCGTCCACACGGTTTTGGTTAGTGTATACCTCGTATTCTTGCATTTCAAACAAGGACAAAACATCTTCCCACTATCTTTCGTTCTCTCCATATTTGTAGCCTGAAACATAAATATTTCTAACCCGTTCTTGAACTCTTCTAAAAACGCTCTATCTGAATCTTTACGCATATACATCCAACTTCTTAGCTCGTATATAGACATCTTGAAAATAAACTCAAAATAATATCTCTTTTTATTGATTAGACAATAAAGGAGGTGGTCTCTTGTGTCACGTCTAGCCACGTGAATAGAGTAAATTAACCTTATAATATTATTACTTCTTTTTTTCAAAGTAAGATAACTCCTAATTCGGGTTTCCAGCAATGGACAACCCAATATATAAGGATTTACAACATTATACTAAAATTTAAGAGACCTACAATGGGTCTCCAAGATGAAGATGCTCTTATGTTTGAATGATGATGTGTTGTGATTGAATGAAGGAATGAAGATCTATTTATAGGAAAATTTCGGGCTTTACAACGCTTTTACGACGACATTTTACGACGGTTTTACATTCAACAATAATATTACGACGAGTTTACGACAATTATGCGATAAAATCTTTCATCTACAATTGTTAGGTAAACATGTTTTAAATGTTTTTCACCTAACTTCTTTTTCGACGTAAAATCTTCGTAATATGTACATCGAAATGCAGTCGTCGTATATTCGTCGTAATTTTGCATCGAATTTACGACGATTTTACATTTACTAGCAAATCTCTCGTTATCGATGTATATTCGTCGTAATTCGTCGTAAATTGTACGTCGAGTTTACGACGATTTTATTATACGACGGTTTTTAAATTAGACGTAACATCGTCGTAAAATCATTGTAAGTTTGCGATGATTTTAAAACCGTCGTAATGGACCGTTGGAAAACGATTGTTTTCTTGTAGTGTGTAATTTAAATAAGATAAAATACTTTTATTACATAAAATTAAAGGCGGTTAAACCAGCCATAGTACAAGTTTGAAAAACTTACTTATTGGAGATCGTAACAATGTAAGAAGATTACAGGACTCAGCGAATATGGTAGAGAAAGAAAATGAAAAAGAAGGATGAAATGGAGAATGGTACTTCAAAACATTTATAAGTCACGAAGTCTAATTTTCTTTATTTTCAAAGAATTCTAACCTGTTCAAACTTCAAAATATTGAAGAAATGAGACCAAACTAAAGAAGATATCTAATGATAATCCGGCTTGTCCGATTTAATTTCTAATCTCATACAGCGAAATAATATATGTATTTATAACCAAAATTATTTGATTCAAGTCAAGAATTATCAAATGTAATAAATATTAAAAAAAATCGATTCCGATTCTACTAGAATATAGAAACACTCCCCATTTCCTAAAAACCCTTTTAGTCAACTAACTCTTTAATAAAAACCTCTCAACCATCATAATCAAAAGTTAAATAACCTTCTTGTTTTCCGGGGAAAGATAAAATAAATATAAAAAAACTCTTTGGTTCCTTTTTATATATCTTCTCAAACAAAAGAAAAAATCCATCCAAGTTTGAAAAGCTCTTTAGAGAAATGCATCCGGGGAATCTATGGGGCGGTAACCTCGACGCTGTAGATAGCGATCGAGCCGCGGCTGAGGAGGAAGAGCGGCGGAGGAATATGATGGAATGGGACAGAGGAGCTCTCCATTCGCAGCAGCTAACCGCGGAAAACCAGAGGAACCAATTGGACGAAACGCAACAAAGCTGGTTACTTGCACCACAAGATAGCTGGAAGAAGAAGAGAAAGAAGTATGTAAACCTAGGTTGCGTATCCGTGGGCCGCACGGTTTGTATGTGGACCGTTGGATCTATCGTCGTCTTGTTCCTTGTCGTTGCTCTTCCGATCATCATCGTCAAGACTTTGCCTCGACATAAGTCTACCCCTCCTCCTTCCGATAATTACACCCTTGCCCTTCACAAAGCTCTTCAGTTTTTCGATGCCCAGAAATGTAAGTCTTTCTTTGTTTTGTTTTCCGTATTGTTTTTTTATTTTCCTCCCAACTATTGCTCATTATTTATATCTTTACATTTGTATCTTCCTTTCCCTCATAACAAAAAGATTAATTTCAATTTCTTAAAAAGATTATTTAACTGTAAACTAAACAAGATGACCATTACAAACAAAATAAACTAAACAAGATGACAAGTTTTTGTTTTTTTTTTTGGTAGAAAAAAAGATGACAAGATTTTTAAGTTATCAAATTATATATTTAATCTCTTGCAAAACATTCTTGGGGATTTAAATTTTATCTATTTCTATAGAAAAGTGTACTAGGGGAAAAAAATCTCTAGCAACGATTTACTGTAAATTCTTAACTATAAAGCTAAAGACTTAATACAGAGAATGTTTTGTAAATGTATGGAAAATGTGAATATGTATAATTTTAGAAAAAAATCAAAGAAAAAGTTGAACAAATGCTCTGATTAATTCAGTTTAGTGATAAAAAAAAAAGTCAATCATTGTCAGGAAACTTTGAATTGTTCCGTGTTCAAAAGAGAATTAATCTAATATTATGACACACAAAAAGAGAGAGAGAGAGAGAGAGACTAGTGATAGGTGGTGATAGAGTTGAAGAAGATTACATATCACGTTGACATTCCAATTAATTATCAAAATCTGTTTGAAGCACGTTTATACGACTAATTACTTGTACCGTCACGTCACATTTTCCCATTTTGTTCTTCTGAGCTGGCTATTGGTAATGTTCACATCATGTTTTTGGCTTACAAGGACTACAAATTTATTTTTACACGGTTTTGATATATTTTTTTTTGTTTTTGGAAGAAGAGGCCGTTTTGATATCAATTTCATATTTTTTGGTAGAATCTTATGAAATCCAAGGGCTAGTTCGGAATTGTGTTTTTCCCTTCGTTAGATACATTTTTTCACCCAAACACCTATGCATATCGAACTTAGAAAATAAGTTTAAAATCGAATGTGGAGAGTAAATTGGAATACCCTTTAAATCAGTGAATCGATAATTTTGTAATCTTCAATATCAACCCAGTGTTCCATCTCTTTCCAAAAGAAAGTTTTTATGATTTGATTTTTGTTTCACATATATGGATTTTTAAAAGTGTTTTTATACATTTTTAGTTAATGATGATAAATTATAAATCTTCAAAAAAAAATATTGAAATTGTTGAATTACTGTTGGTTTAGAATTACAGGAAATTGGTAATCAGAAAATGATGCATTTATAATCAGATTAATTTGTTTTCTTAATATGTGTGAAAACTCCAAAAAAAAAAAAGAGTGCATTTTTATTATTTTTAATTAAAGGTAAACGTAATTCTTGATTTTATCAGTTTAGTTTTTCATAGTTTATATTTTCCTAAGAAAATCTCTTGTTTCTAATTTGATATGTTTTTAGAGTTTTCACACATATTAAGGAAAAAAAATAATAGTTATTATAAATGTATCATTTTGTAACTAAATAATTTTCCCATTATTTTAAATCAATAATTGTTCAATATATTTAGTTATTTTTTAACTAATGTTTCTTGAAGTTGCAAATTCTTTACTATTAATTATTAAAAATGCATAGAAAAGATAAAAATCTATTTTATGAAACAGTAAAGAACAGATTATATCAAAGCAAATACAAAAAACTAGTGAATCGGTTAAACAAGAATTATATTCATATCAAACAAATCAAATCGATGTAATAAAAAAACTAAATATAGTTTCACATTTTATTTAACAAAATATTCAAGAATTTGGTTGTGATTGACATGTCTGTAAGAAATTGGTATTGATGGTGATATATATCTGAAGTAAGAATGATGATTAATGAAAATACGGCAGCGGGTAAATTGCCAAAGAAGAATCGGGTTTCATGGAGGGGAGATTCAGGGCTAAAGGATGGGCTACCGGATGTGCCCGGAGGATTGGTCGGAGGGTATTACGACGGAGGAAGCAACATTAAGTTTCATTTTCCGATGGCATTCTCCATGACAATGCTTAGTTGGAGTCTCATTGAGTATAACCACAAACTCAAAGCCATCAATGAGTATGATCACATGAGAGATGTTCTCAAATGGGGAACTGATTATCTTCTTCTCACTTTCAACAATTCTGCTACTCGCCTTGATCATATCTACACTCAGGTCTTTAATCTGTAACTTTGTTCCTTCATTTCGTTTGTTTTCCGTATTATTATCTTTTCATATTTCTGTTTATTCTCATTGGAAACACATTAGAAGGCAAAATCAACTGGTTAGCTATGTTACAAATACTAAATAATTTGGTAAATATATCGATATAAATTGTACTTTGAAAAACAGAAATGTGATAAAATTGTAAATTATCGTTCGTGGCGCTCTATATATTTCTTCAAAATTATTATAGAAGGAAGATATTTTGTTTATGTTACTTTCTTTGCCTCCTCGAAATATATTAGCATTTTGGTATTCTTTAAAAGCAAACTAAGAGTCTAAGAGCACTAGTAGGATTCAATCAAATAGGTTTCCTGCGCTTCAAGAAACCGACGTTTTTACTATACGAACAAGCTGTTTCAATACTTTCTTGCCCTTAAAGAAACCTATAACGTACTTACCCTTGTTAATCGAAGCCTTGTTTCCATGATTTTTAGGTTGGTGGAGGGCTTAGAGACTCAGAATCACCAGATGATATTTACTGTTGGCAAAGACCAGAAGACATGTCATACGACCGTCCTGTCATTTCCTCAACTTCCGCCACTGACCTCGGCGCAGAAGTCGCTGCTGCCTTAGCTGCAGCCTCAATCGTCTTCACCGACAGACCAACCTACGCCAAAAAACTCAAAAAAGGCGCAGAGACACTATGGCCTTTCTTTAGAAACAAGAACAGACGCAACCGCTACTCAAACGGACAGCCAACTACTCAAGCTTTCTACAACTCAACCAGTATGTTCGACGAGCTCATGTGGGCTGGCGCGTGGCTTTACTACGCCACTGGAAACAAGACTTATATACAACTCGCCACACACCCAAGTGTGCCTCAAACGGCTAAAGCTTTTGCTAATCGACCGGAACTGATGGTACCGAGCTGGAATAACAAATTACCTGGTGCTATGTTGTTGATGACGCGGTATAGATTGTTCTTGAATCCTGGTTTTCCTTACGAGAACATGCTTAATAGGTACCACAACGCTACTGGTGTCACCATGTGTGCTTATCTCAAGCAGTACAATGTGTTTAACCGGACTTCAGGTGATTTAAATATTTTGTTAAATTTGTGTTTGTGTATGTATTGTCTTGAAAAGTATTTTCAACTTGTTTTTTTTTTTTTTGAGAAATTTTGCAGGAGGGCTTATACAATTAAACATGGGGAAACCAAGACCACTTGAATATGTGGCTCATGCTTCTTTCTTAGCTTCTTTGTTTGCGGATTATTTGAATTCAACTGGAGTTCCTGGATGGTACTGTGGCCCTACCTTTGTCTCCAATCATGTTCTTAAGGATTTTGCTAAATCGCAGGTAAGAATCAACTTATATATATACGCAGAAGGACCATGCTTAAGATTCTGGAATTAGAAGTCTCATGCAAGAAAAATTAATGGGATTTTTGTTTGGGATAAAAAATTTCATAAAAGTGCTGTTTACCCAAATTTCTCTTAAACAATACCACAAAATAGAAAATAAAGTTTTGGTTTATAGGAGGTTCATAGTGAATACAAAAATCTTCAACGGTATTTAACAATTGTAAGTATACATGTTATTTCGTAAAATTAAAACGTAAATATATTTTCTAACCATTTTTTATGACAAGATTATGGTCCTATTTCTTGATAATATTCCAGAAGTACCAAAAGACCGCTTGTGTTTCTGTTTTTTGTTATTTTTTTTAATATGTTTTCCGTGGTTTTATTTTTGGTATTGCTTTGATCAGATTGATTATATTCTTGGAGACAACCCTTTGAAAATGAGCTACGTGGTTGGGTTCGGCAAGAAGTTTCCAAGACACGTTCATCACCGAGGAGCCACGATTCCAAACGACAAAAAGAGAAGGAGCTGTAGAGAAGGATTGAAGTATAGAGACACAAAGAATCCAAACCCAAACAACATCACTGGAGCTATGGTTGGAGGACCAAACAAATTCGATAAGTTCCATGACATACGAAACAATTACAACGCGAGCGAGCCTACTCTGTCCGGGAACGCAGGTCTCGTTGCTGCTCTTATTTCCTTAACCAGCAGTGGTGGCTACCAAATCGATAAGAACACGATGTTCAATGGTGTTCCTCCTCTCTATCCTCCTGCTCCACCACCACCTAAAGCTTGGAGGCCTTAAGAAATGTTTCATTTACGTGACCGAGTTTAATTTATACATTTATAATACCTTATATTGACACTTTCAATCACTTGGGTTCCCTTTTGATTAAATTATAATGTTGTTGCAATGAATCAAATTACTGGCATTGATTTTGGAGAAATGTCTTTACATGACATTTCTAAGCGAGTGAAGACAAACTTTGAGGATTTGTGTCAGAAGCAGGAGCTAACTTTGTTGAACCCTACTTTGGAGGCACACCAAGAGGAGAACGATGCTTATTCTAAATGGGAAAAGTCGGTGTATCTGGAGGAGAAGTACTTGTCTCAGAAGGCGAAGCTGAACTGGTTACAGAATGGAGACAAGAACACCAAAGTTTTCCATCGAGCGGTGAAAGTGAGAACTTTTCGAAATAGCATTTGTGAGTTGCAATCTAGCGAAGGGAATTGGATAAAGGAGGCAACTGAGATCAAGGAAGAGGCAGTAAAACACTTCGATTCATTCATGAATCATAGACCAGTGGATTTGAGGCAAATTTCAGTAGATGAGATAAGAGAATTGCTGGATTACCGATGTTCATCTGAGGAGCAGAGGAAGCTTGTCGAGGTAGTCTCTGCTAAGAGATTCATGATGTTCTTTTTTCAATGCCTTTGAATAAATCCCCGGGACCAGATGGTTATACGGTGGAATTCTTCAAGGACTGTTGGTCGATTGTAGGGCAGGATCTGGTTGTGGCGATCCAGTCTTTTTTCGACAAAGGATTTCTCCCAAAAGGCATAAATTCCACAATTCTGGCGTTGATTCCTAAGAAGGATCAGGCAATGCAGATGAAGGACTATCGCCCGATAGCTTGCTGCAATGTTATTTACAAAATTATATCGAAGATAATAGCTAATCGCCTAAAGTCTTTGCTCCCAAGATTCATTTCCCCAAACCAATCTGCTTTTGTTCAAGATAGGTTGCTACTCGAAAACTTGATGTTAGCATCTGAACTTGTCGCAGGCTATCACACTAAGTCGATATCATCTCGTTGCGCTTTGAAGATTGACATATCAAAAGCTTTTGATTCAGTTGAGTGGGGTTTTTTACTGACTGTATTAGAAGCTCTGAATCTGCCGTCGACTTTTGTCCACTGGGTTCGGCTTTGCGTATCGACAGCGTCTTTCTCGGTTCAAGTAAACGGGGAGTTAGCTGGATATATTAATAGCTAGAGGGGGCTTAGACAGGGATGTTCGCTTTCTCCATACTTATTTGTTATCTGCATGAATGTTTTATCTCATATGTTGGACAAGGCGGCTTTGGAGAGGAAATTTGGTTTCCACCCTAAATGTTCGAACTTAAAGCTAACTCATCTCTGTTTTGCGGACGACATTATGGTTTTTTCGGATGGGAAACTAAGATCAATGGAAGGGATTGTTAAGGTTTTTGAGGAGTTTTCGAAGATCTCTGGGTTACAAATAAGCATGGAGAAATCGACAGTTTATCTTGCAGGTGTGACCGATGGGGAAAGGCAAGTTATTAGTCAGCGGTTAGCTTTTGAACATGGATATCTCCCAGTAAGATATTTGGGGTTGCCTCTTCTAACCAAAAGAATGAGGTGCCTTGATTATACCACGCTAATTGACAAGATAAAGAGTCGCTTCAACTCCTGGACGGCTCGACATTTGTCTTTTGCGGGACGCCTGCAGCTGATCGCATCGGTTATCACTAGTCTTGTAAACTTCTGGATGCAAGCTTTTAGATTACCGAAAGGATGTATTGATACGATTGATAGTCTTTGTTCTGCTTTTCTCTGGTCCGGACCGGATTTAAAGCCGAGCAAGGCCAAGATTGCATAGTCTGACGTGTGTAGATCGAAATGGGAAGGAGGTCTGGGGTTAAAGAATCTACATACTGCAAATGAGGTGTGTGTGCTGAAGCTGTTATGGAGGTTAGTTACTGCGCCGAAATCCCTTTGGGTTCAGTGGACAAAAGTGAATCTCATGAGAGGGGAATTCCAAAGGGGATGTGTACAAGGAGACTTTTAGTGCAAAGCATACTCGAAATCAGCTTCTCAATCACATTCGAGTAAGCTGGTCGGAAGGGATTTGGTTTAAGTACCACAATCCGAAGCTGGGGTTTATAGCTTGGCTGGCTATACGAAATCGTCTCTCGACTGGGGATCGTATGCAGCAGTGGAACTCAAATGTCTCGGTTTCGTGTGTCCTGTGTCAGGAGCCAGTCGAATCGCGAGATCATTTGTTTTTTGCGTGTCCTTTCTCTATGAGAATATGGACTAATGTAGCAACGGGAATCCTAAGGCAGGACTTCACAACGGATTGGCAGGAGCTTGTCAACATTATCTCGTGTCGACAGTCCCATCTGGTAAAGGGATTCATCACCCGATATATGTTTCAGCAAACTCTCTATGCAATTTGGAGAGAACGAAATGCCCGTAAACATGGTTCGTCGCATTCGGAATGGGCTACGCTCATCAGAATGATTGACAAGGGGATTCGAAATGGCTTAAGCAATATTCGACTACAAGGAGATAGAAGATATGAAGCAGGACTTCAATTGTGGTTTGCCTCAAGACCTCGACAATGATCATACAGCAATGGAGAAGCAGGAATGGAAGTGCAGGGTTATTTTTTCCTTTGTTCTGATTAATTGGTCAAGTTTAAGTTAGTTTTAATTATAAAGCCCGCATCGTCGATGTAGAAAACGCTTTTTTCTGGTTCGAATAAATTTAACATTCATCCGAAAAAGAAAAAAAACTGAGCAATGGCGTAATGAAATATGAAGAGGGATTGAGAATCTGGTTCTCGACAAGACAAGACACCACATAAAGGACATGTTTTAATTTAAAAACGTTTGGATTCAAGTTGTAAAAACGTTGGTTTTTTCTTTGAAAATAATTTAACATTAGATTCAAAAAAAGAACATACTACTCTCTTTGCTTCATAATCCTTTTACTATTTTTTGTGTAAGCAAGTATGTAAATCTGTATAATAATCTATTTAAATTATAATAAAAAATAACTTGTATTTTTTGTGTTAAAACAATAAAATTGAGTTTTAAGGTAAACGTGACATGTTGACAAAGGTAAAAGTGACATTCCTTGGAAACAAAAATGACATTCTATGGAAACAAAAACAAAATCTTAAACATGTTCTTATGATTATGATGAAATTGAGAGAATATTATTTTATTTAAAACAAGAAGACACTGTAATGAAGACAAACTTATAACTAGAGGATTATATTCTTATTTTATAAATGAAAGACCCCTAACTGAGTACAGTTTCACTCTGTTCTCTTTGTTTTTAACAATTGCGACGAAATGTTATTTAGTAAAACTGAAACGTAAAATAAAGACAAAATAATTTACGTCTCTAATTGAACTATATATCTTTGAATTTCACTGGATTGGAGACTGTCGCTTGTGCGCAGCCACCGCACTGCTGATTGTAACAAATTCTACAATCTAAGCCATATGGATCGTCACTGAGCGAGACAGGAACCGGGTTCGAAAGGCACAACTCGTCCACCACCAACCAATGGTGCAGCTGCAACTCCTCTTTGATTCAACAAGCATCTAAAGTGAGCCAACCTCGTCGTTACCTTGTCGGGATTTTTAGCCAACTTTGCATAAGGTGTCCATAAACGTTCTATCAAACACAAAATATAATGTTAATATTTAGCAATTACCTCCTCTATTCATAATATATGATGTTTTAGATGTTTTTCTTTTCTTTTTCAGAATACAAGATTTTTCACATATCTATGCAATCTTTATATATATTAGATTTTGTATGATATATTCTGTAACTTTTTCAAGATTGTCTGATTTCCTATATATTTATACTTTTCAAAAAAACTTAATTTTCTTAATTCTCAACCTTTTAACTAAAACATCCTATATTATGAAACAGAGGGAGTAATATACAATATGTTATAACTTATAAATTACTCGACATCCTCAGTTTCATTGTATAAGATGTTTCTTAAAAAGGGTGGTGATTAAGAAGTTGTATAAATAATCTCTACATGTTTTTTTAAAGACTGAAAGATTTAAATAAAATGAAGCAACAAATAAATCACTAAAAGTTCTTTAAAAACCGAAAACGAAGAGGGTATTTTGCAAGAATTGTCAGTTAAAATTTATTCATGTGTACCTGCAGCTGCGGCAGCGCGAGGCCAAATGGTTTGTTCAATATCAGAAGCATCAATGTTTTCACCCCACATGCAAACCTCACCACCAAGTACTAGACTTTGTTGCTTTTGATCCTTTATGTTTGCAAGTGGCTCGTTCGAGTAAAAGTTTTGCCAAGGTGAGTCTATATGGTCCAAATACCATTTGTCTTGGTTACTCACTATACACCTTAAACCGGACGCTGTCACTTTCTCAACAACTCCTGTACCAAGCCTGATTCACCAAGTAAAAAGATGAGTATTTTCAATGTTGTGTCACTTCTTCTACACAATTTGTACTAGTTTCTATGGTATATATTTACCAGTTGTGAACCACAGTTTTTGGGCTTAATTTGCCTCCAAAATTGTTGAAGGTTTCTTCCCTATAATACAACATTAGAAAAATTTGGTAAGAAATAGCAACTTTGATTAGCTTTTTGTTTTTTGTTTTTTTTTTAGTTTTCTAATGAAAGGGTTAGTTACCAGTTGATGATTTCATATCCGTGAGACAAAGCGATTTTCTGCGCCCGAAGTACGAAATATTCATAAGCTTCTGCTTCACTCTTCCGATGCTTTTTTAGCCTGTATAGGTTTAGATTAGTTGAAGTAACATGAGGATAAATATTTTAGAGAACTATAGAAATGTCTTAAGTATCATTACCATTGGGCTATTCGCGGTGTTGTAGACCAGCAAGCTGCAAAGAAATACATGTAAATGAAATTTCAGGGAACAAACACATATTCACATATTATAGAGGAAGTATGATAAACAGAGGAGATTTTCGTTACTTGTATTTACTTCGTCACCTCCCAAGTGGACAAATTTAAATTTAAAGATCTTGCTGAAATCTGAAAAAAAAAAAAAATCTCCATTAGAAGTATGAAAACATTTGGCTATGCATATATATATATATATATGATGGATGTTGAGCAAAAGAATATGTTTTTAAAGATATTACCAGACAGAATGCCATCAATGACCTTGAATGTAAAGTCACTACTCACGTCAAGTGGTTCTTGACAATTCTTGGAGGGCCACAAGGAAGGATATCCTTTTCCCCTTTATTTAACAAAAGAATGAAGAAGATTTATTATCAGTTGTTATTTTCGAAATTAAATGTGAAATTATGGGAATATAAAGGACTGTCATATTAATGAAAAGGTTGACAAAGAAATCACCATGAAAGAGCATGTCCTGGAACATCAATCTCAGCCAAGACATGAATCCCTCGTCGCCGAGCGTAACTGTATATATATACAAAAGTTTATTATCACCCGCAGAATATCTAGATATATTCAGTTCATATTAATTGCATTCGATTCAGTATGAATATCAACATACTTGACGATCTCAGCGGCGTCTTCAAAGGTGTATTTTTGAGAGGAAGAGTAAGCCCCGTTCCATAGCTTTGGATAAGAAGGGATCTCTAACGGGAATGACTGTGAATCCACAATGTGCCAATGAAGCACATTCTGCAGCCAAACCAACCAAAGAAGTATTATAAGCTAAGTGATGAGATTCATCAAGCAACCAAATTGACTCGTCAAAAGGCACTTAAGAGCTTACGAGTTTGGCGTATGTCATGGAATCAATCACGTTCTTCACAACAGGAAGTGGCAAATAATGTCGGGATGTATCTGTAGTAGTAATAAACAATATCTCATATCATGTACTCTATCCGTCTCATAATAAAAATGTCATTTTAACAATTTTGTTTTATTCTCTCTGTTTCATTAAGTATGGTGTAAAGTATTTTCACACATACTAAGTAAATTTATAGTTCACTCACAAACAACTGAATGCTTACAAAGTAAATTAATTATTAAAATTTATACTATCGATAATACATTACCTAATTTTTATCTCGTTTAGTAATACATTAAAATAATAGGGTTAAAACTTAAACTTTGTCTCAAATTCTGTATTGCTATAGAAACAATCCTAAAACGACATTTAATTTGAAAAGTTAGAATACCTTAAAATAAAGTTATCTATAATTGGTATAGTGTTCTATTAGCTCAAAAATTGAAGTAAAATTTAAGTATTTGATGTTAAAATTTACATTGTAAATCTAAAACGATACATATAGTAATTAATCAGAAAACAAAATTCTAGAATGATGTTTTAATTCAAATCGAGAAAGTATGCGTTATCAGTAATTTGAGAGATTAGAGAACTCACTTACCGATCAAAAGACCACGGTAAGAGAATCTGGGCTGGTCTGTGATATTCCACGGAGTCATTAGAATCTCTATAACCTTTTTCTTCATACTAAAATGGCATAACTGGCTGAATGTCTGCATTTTTGTAATTTAATTATTCATTTTCTTCTATAGCTAATTATACTTCTTAATAAACACAAACCTGTAGGCCATGCAATGCACCGTAAACGTTTTTTGCCTGCGTTGTAACACAGATATTAACACACATATCAACGAAGAAGTTCATGATTTTTTTTTTTTGAACAACAAATATTGCATTACTTAAGCCGAAATGGCTGTGGCAGCACACGAAGAAGTTCATGATTGCTTTATAAAAAAACAAAAAAAGGTTCACGGTTATATTATTAATTTTGCATACGATTTTTGATTAAACACAAGAGACCAACACTAGTGGAATCACACTAATATATCTTTTCATTTTCTTGGTACTATTGTCTGGATTGATGGTCTGTGACTCTGTGTATGCATATCGTAGGGAAAACACTTCGGGACATAATAATTGACATATAAGCTAACGACTTGTGCTAATGCATTTGTTTTCTAGTACAGGAAAAATATATATAAAAAGGCTACACTAAGCCCATCATGGTTGATGTAGTTCACGTGGAGGCAACCTATGTTTTTTTGTTTTTGCTAAAAAAATTTTTTCTATAACTAGGATGATCTATAATCCGACTAACTTTTTTTTGTTAATATAATCCGACTTATTTTTCTCGATGTAAATTTCGTATAGTCTACTCACAAACAACTGAAAATAAGAATCTAAAACATAACTCCATTTCGACAAGTCAAATGGTATTAGTTATATAATTCTACATTTGAGAAAAATTGATCATTGGTAGTTTAGACCAATACGACGACTCTAATTGGTAGCACCAACAGCTTAGTTGGAATGAACGGTTGGAAAAACGCTACCATTCAGCAAGGATGATTGGTGATATTGTTTAAAACTATGGTTGTAACAAACGTTTGAAACGGATGGTTGGAGGAAGATTTGAACGGTTGAAAGTTGATTTTCGGGCGGTTACAAACTGATCAAAATTGAATGTTTGGAGCAAATAAGCGGTTGTAGTCAGAGTTTTTAAAAAAAAATGAAATTTATAGTTTTGTATTGTTAGCTTTTTAGTTTTTAATGATACATATTAAAAATATTTGTTTTTTTTTCTTCTGTATATATGTGTGTGTTTTTTTTTTAATTTTATTCAATTCAATTCACTCAAGACAAAAACAAAAGTATTAGAAAATAGATGTGCTTG
This sequence comes from Eutrema salsugineum, assembly GCF_000478725.1. NCBI lineage: Eukaryota > Viridiplantae > Streptophyta > Magnoliopsida > Brassicales > Brassicaceae > Eutrema > Eutrema salsugineum. The sequence goes on from NW_006256342.1 coordinate 11,070,042, forward strand.
CATATTAAATGAGTCAACCAAAAATTAGAAATTAGTTTTGCATTTCAAAATTATAAACCTTCTCATCTCTGATGTTTTTTTCAAAAAAAAAAACTAAAAAATCTAAAATTTGTTGCGCTTTCTCTTTTTAACAAAAATAGTTATGTATGTATATTAAGAATCAGAAATCAATAATGCATTTAAAAGTTATCAAATATTATTTTAAAAAATAATTATAATCTATGTTTAATGAAATTTTATATCATAAAATTTATTATTGCATTATTTTGTAATCTAAACAGATTAATAATTTTATATATAGTTATACTATTCAATCACTGTAATGTTACCAATCAAATTTAATATTGAATTACATTATGTTATTAAACCATTTTTTCCAATCGTTATTTCTAATATTTTTTTGTAATTACTTTTGTTACAACTTCTCCATCTTGTATAAACATGCTCACCAATCAGACGTGATAACTTTTCAGTAGTGAGTCCACTACCGCTTGACTGGTTTTTCTTATATTACATGATTGTTATAATCCACTCACAGACAATTGAATACAAAAATCTAAAACATAATACCATCTTAACAAGTCAATGAAAATGGTTATATAGTTCCACGTTTGAGGGGTATCGATCGTTGATCTAGAGCAACAGATCAACATGGCAACACCTCAGGCACTAATCCACTGCCACTTAATTGATTTTACCTTTTTTACATGGTTGTTATTATATATAATGGCAATATTATATGTATATATATATATATATATTTTTTTTTTTGGTTTTTTTTTCACTTAAAAAATTCAAAGCTTAGATCTAATTCTATGCAATCCAAAAACTAGAGCATGTTAAATTGATCTTGTTTTCAGTTGCTTGCTCGAATTTGGGACTATCCTAAGTTTTCTTATGGCCAAATAATACGCCAGTTCAGCAACTGATGCTGAGTAAAATAAGGTACTTACATATTTATTACATATTTTAAACCATACCATATCCAGTTACACGATATCGATATTTATTTGATACTTACATTTTAAAGAAGAGAGTTTTTTTTTCTTGGTAAATGTATTTTGTTGTCGAATAGATAATATGTCGAACTCAAATATAAAAGAGAGCAAATGAAAAGAAACCCAAAAATCTAAAGTTGGTGTCCTTTATGGTTTTTTATTTATTTTGTTTGTCGCCGGTGTCTTTCATAGATTTAAAGGTGAATTTATATTTTAAGGTGATTATCCGTACTCTGTGCCAAGTAAATATTAATAATAATTTTTTATTCAAATATATAAATATAATATATATATATATATATATAAATATTACAAAAGACTGATAAGTTCAAGTGTCGAGACTAGGTGTAGCTATTACATATATAAACATTTGTTTGTATATATATATAAACATACTCTTATGGGTAAAAGGAGATGCTTTTATTTTGGTAACGAAGAGATGCATTTGTTATTTGATCTTGTCTTTCTTATGCAATAAGAACCCATTCTTAACATTTTGACAATATATTTGGCGTTCTGAATCTAAATCAAACCCTTTACCAAACATTAATCTCTATGGATATAAGTTGTTAGAGAAAATATTAAAAGGTAGGTTTAGTAGTTGAATGGGACCTACTAACCTCAAGTTGTGCATACGACGGCTTCTCTCGGGATGCAACCACTAATTTGTACGACTCGTCTGCTCCATATTCCAACTGCACCACATGAAGCACACAAACAAAAAAAAAGTGTTTTAAAACAATAAACTTTTGTTGGGTTTCTTTAAACAAACATTTTTTTTTCTTAACTAGTAATATGGAAATGATAACCAGAACATCAAATAATTCATAAAAACTTTAAACCTTGTGACTTGTGAGTCAATACATTGATGAAGCCATTATCATCTTTCTTTCTTTTTTTTTTTTTTTGAGAAAAACCATTATCATCTCTCTCTAATATTCAAATAATGTATTTTTTTTTAAAACGATGGATCAAGGAACAAAATCGAGAATAATCTTCCAAACTTGCACTTACTAATCAATTAATAAATTGAGTTATTCTCTATATCTTCAGCCATTATGAACCTTAGCTTATTATCACCTATATGATAACTTTATAGATTTGTTTCCACTTAGTTCTACTTATTTTTGTTATTTCTATCACGTCACGTGGATCTAAGAGAAAAAAAATATGATCTGATTAAAATCCGGATCTTGGAATGAATTATTAAAGGTTAAAGGTATCTCTGCAATCTTATCATTGAACTAAACGTATTATATACTATTCAGATCATACTGTAATGCACATGCATCGGTAAATTATGTTTTTAATTTTATTTTTTGACCAAAGTCGATATATTCAGTTGGGCTTATATGTTTAACGCAAGTAATGAATAGAATCATTTTACTAATGTGATTTACTTGCAGTATTCTATACAAAGTTTTTATTGTTTAGGCACAGATAAACATTCAAGGCACAGATAAACATTCAATTGTATAACATTTACAAAATCTTATTTTACCAAAAAACCTTTTCCAATTTTTTTTTAAACTATAAATTTCTTGTATGGTGAGTTTTTCTCTAATTACTATCTTATATGCTTGCACTAATTGTAATAGGCATCAAAACATGAGATGATTGACGCATGCGTGTCCCTCAAGATTGATTTGAAAGATATTGCTATACATTACTATAAGTTAGACATTTATATTGGTGTTAGAGTTTGAACGGATATTAGAAATGTTTTCTTGTATTTTATTTTATTTTTAAAAAAAAAAACCTCGACAAATTAGCAATACAAAATTATTGAATTTTCCTATACTGACATGAATTAAATAATTTACTAATTACTAAATGGTACTTTTATAAGTACAATTTCGAAAGAAAAAACAAATCTTCTAATCGTCCATGCGATAAAACATTAGCAGTACTTTTTTATAAGAATATTTTCATATATTCTGTTAAGTAATATACAGAGAAATATTCATTCAAAAACAAATATACAGAGAAATAGATAATAGAGTTCCAAACAAAACAATTCTTTTAAAACTCATGTAAATTATGTCTCCCCATATTTGTTCCAAAGGTAAGAACTTTAACTAATCAATGAGGATGTCCGTGAGTTCGGTGGACCACTATGGCCTACACACTACACAACCAACTCTTCAAACACCAACCAGCAAAGCCAAGCAACCAAAAATTAAAAGAAAATAAGAAGTTGGAGATTCGAGACATCTACCGCCCAAAAATAAAAATCTATATTTATGGAATTTTACAATAGTCTTAAGAATCTAGCAGTTTTTGTGGACATCTCAAGGACAAAGTTGCTTAAACTAGCGATCCAATTTGTAACCTTATTTTTTTCTTTTTCTATTTTAAGCAGGAGAACATTTTTTTTTATCAAGAGTTAACTACATTAAGGAAGCTTTAATTGAGATTAACAGGAAACAAAAAAAGCAGTTATAGCAGTGAATGGTGAACGTATTAGAGGAAAACAATTGGAGTACAAAACTTATTCTTTTGTATTTAGCTATCTACAGTATTTTAATTTTGAAAGTATCCAGCTATCTATATAACAATCAGAATAAAAAAATGAAAAAGTATTCAGATAACAATTTTGAAAATACGAAGAATATTTATTCTGACCGGATTAACTTTTCCTTCTTCTACGTTTTATCTTTTACTTCTTTTTTACCTATAATTTTATTAAATTTCAGGTAAATTCTTAAGAATATCGAAAAATACACCAAATTATGTTCAACTTCTTTTAATTCTAGCATTAGTTTTCTTCTAAAAATATATATTCAGCCAAAACCAAAATTCCGTGAATGATGAGAGAAATTGCTTCTATAAATTTTATTTAGACCCAAGAAAATATTTCTGTATACCCTAAAAAAGGTTATTAGGTTATTTTTAAAAAAGTTTCTAGATTTCTATTAGAGAACAAATAAAAATTCAATGGTACAAAATAGATACTGACCTAAACGTTAGTGCAATTTCCATGTTTATATATTGCCAAACTAACATGTTTAAAGAAATAAGTAGTCCACAATATCAAAGTATTAATTTCTTCAAATAAATCTCCTAAGATAAGATAGGGATATTCTTCTTTTTTTCGTGGAAAAAAAAAGAGATACAAGTGGAGTATACTGTATAGAAACTTTTTAAGGAAAAAAAAAGGAAAAAGAAATTAATATGCTGCAAGAGTGCAAGTTTTGTGAGAAACTGCGAATGACATTTCTCAAAAAAGACGATTCCATTTATGTCGCCTAGATATAATATTTAAGTATGTTTGATTATGTAAACAATGAGATGATTGCAAATAATAATGGCATTAATTACTCTAAAGTCATAAACTTGAGAACAGTATTGATTCTTTGATGTGAATATGGAATCAATAACAATAACCATGGATGAATGAAACTAACCTCATCGGTGAAGGAGGAGATGATGACGTGGAGTCCCTGAAGCAGAGCAGATCCACCGGAGCCTGAAGAATTTCTGTCACCGGAGATGACATGACTCAGCCTCACAACTCCGAGCATTCTATCGAATCCTTCTTTCAAAATCCCTGAAGGGTCTTTGTATTTGCTTCCCTCCGTAACAAGCTTGAAATCTTGACTCAGATACATTCTCCGGCCGCCGTGGCTGACTTCCGCCGGTAACGGCCAAATCCTTAGCTTTTCGATGTCTTCAAAGGCGGAGATTGCTCCGGCGATGAATAGCATAAACAGCGGCACAACGCCGGTGATCTTTGTTGCTATACCTCTCATTTTTTCTTCTTCTCAGTAGAACACGGAGAAAGCAAAAAATGAAAATAGCAAAATGGTTTTTAATCAAAGAAAAAAAAATAGCAAAAATGCAGGAGAATCTCCGCATTCAGACACTTGGGAATCTCTCTGTTTATATATAGGCATACCAATAATATTTCATTATAAATGTCTTTGCACATATTAAGAAAAATATATAAATTTATATTTTTATAGGTTTTTTCTATTTGATAAACTGACATTATAGGTATAAAAGTGTCATTTTGTTTTCGAAAACTGATTTTAAAATACAAACGATATTAAAAAAAAAATCATAAGAACAGTTATTAAGAAATAGAGTGATATAAGTGAGTTTTGTATATTTATGCACTTTTAAAACTTTTATAAGTTTTTTTTCAAACACTTTTTCAGTAACTTTTAGCATTTTTTTCAATTGTTTATAACAAATTTATCTTTATAAAGTATAATGTGTATGTTTGTGTACTGTACACGGAGGAATAACATAAGCGTAAAAACATTATTTCTTCAAAAAGTGCCAACACATTTTAACATTTTAGAAACATGTTAAAAACTCTGATTTTTTTTAAGTGCTAAAATATGTAAATATTTCAGTTATATAATATATGTATTATATACACATGTTGAAAATTCAATATAAGCATAAATGAATAGATAATTTTTTTGTCTTTCAATAGGCGGATTTTAAAAAGAAAATTTGTGAATTTATAGTAGTTCATTCAACCATGTGCTAGAAATTAATACTATTAATTGTTTCTATACATTTTTAAACTGTATTGGTTAGCTGTTGATAGAGTTGGCAAACTTTTTGATTAATTAACGACAATTATGTGTTTTTGATGATGAAAAAAGAAAGAAAGATTAAAATATAAAAGTAAATCACACTAAAGAAAGATTAAAGGAGAAAAAAATCAATGATATAATGTTAAGTGATATCTAACATTTTTGTTTAGATAACATTTTTATTTATTTTATAGCTAAAGCTTTCTATCATATTATAGCCAAAACAGTTGTACTCATTTTAGATTTACAGAAGATAAAAAGAAGCCATAAGTGTAGGGAAAAAAGAGGTGAAACATTGAGAAATGTTATCGTCTTTTCGTTAAGAAGTTTTGGTGAGAATTTGGTTAAGTTCAGGTAATATTGATATCGTGGATGTGATTTTTCATCGGTTTGGTCAACTAGACCACTAGGGACTATGTTAACTGTTTAGGGAATTTTCAATTTTTTTTAAGGATAAATCTCTTGAAAAATAAGAAATGATTGAAGTCCGAAAAATATGATGGGGGTGTGTTTTCTGAATGTACTCTGACGCTCAAGTCAGAAAACAACACAGAAAGTAACCTTAGAGTTAAGGTCGAAAAACGGAAAGATATCGGAAAACTTTTGGTTAGGAAAATAGATTGAGAGTCTCTGAGAAGAATGAGATCTGCTCGGGCCTGAAAAGAAAATGAGTTTTTTTAGTGGAAAGAAAAAAAAGTGAAAAAGTTTGGTAAGAGATCTCCATGGTTTAGGAACCACTGTGGAGGAGAACCGAAATGAAATAAAATATGAAGAAAGTGAGTAAAGTGAAATGATCGGAATATGGTTGGAAGACTGAGAAATGCCTCAGCTCAAAAACCACAAGTATCTAGAAAGATATCATGAAACTTGAGATAGCAAAAAGTGTGAACCCCTTTCCCGTTGGCAAGAGTAAAGTATTTTGTAGAATTTTACTTGGCACGGGTTAGTATACCGGGCTGACCCATTATTCGTGAATCGGGTGGGTCGACCCACGACCCGGCTTGTCTGAATCCGAATCTTGTGATTGCATCATGTTCTGAGGATTCCACCTACTTTTCTTGGCATGATCCGTCTACGAGGAGACCATCCCTTGGCGCGTCTCTTTCACCCCCAGAGTACGAGCATAGTCGTCGTCTCAGACACGGTATGGCTCTTCGCTGAACCTCTGCATTCCCCCTGGCTCCTGTGTAGGGTCATTGTCACCTGACACGCGTAAGAAAAACGCATTAAATGTCATTCTCGTGGCTTGTAAAAGGACAAGTAGTCAGATCAGTCAAATGGCATATTCCTATTGTGATATAGAGGAAATTTTAAATAATGTTCTTGCTTAAAGGATTTTCTCTTACCTGGCCCGGATCCCTCGATACTAGAACCGGGCTGCCGCAGAGGGTAGTCTTTGCTCTCTGAGTACCTGTGCGGACCACTCTTCCTTACGTCCTGATCTTTCCCGATCATCGAGCTTTGGTCTAAGATATAGGGAATGTGGCATCTCCTCCTCCTGACCACTTGGTTTCTGATTTTCCTGCACCTGGCAGTATGGCCTACATTGTCAAGTACAAAGGATTCGGGAATAAGTGGTCTATCGTGCCGAATCGCTCGAATCCAATTTGGGTTCGAGGCCTGGTGTTATAAGCTTATGCCGTAATAGGCTGGAAGTCCAATACACGTCCTAATTTGTCCGGAGGATCGTACCTGCAAAAAAATCATGAACGCTGTTCGTGATTCGTCCATCTAAGAAGGATCGAATTTATCCCCAACATTAATTAATAATTTAGCATATTATTTTATTTGAGATTTGGATATCAATTGGTATGCAGTGATTCTGAAATGTTACACATTTTAGTTATATACATAGAAATTCTATAAATAAATATTCAATAAATTAAGTAATACCATAAATTAATAAAAAATTTCAGTTTAAAATTCTATCAATTCAAAATATAACATAATTCAATAAAATAATAAGATAATAATTTTAATAAAACTCCTCTGAAGATATACGGTCTCATTAATATCATAAATTTAAAAAAATCTTATACAAACATATAACTAAGATAATCTTTAATTTCTGAATCTATTGTATTTAGAAAAATTTGGCGATTATGATTTTCTAAAGATTCTTGGTCAACCAAGCTCGTCGGACGCCGCCGCCGCCTCTATGACGGCGTCAGAGATGGGGAAGAGATTCCAACGGACTCAGCACGGTCTCAGGCGTTGGGTCCTCAGTCGTCTTGGGCTAATGTGGTAAAAAAAGTTGATGGTTTGTCAAAACACAATCTCGATGTTCAGCTCGTGGATGGTGTTGAAACTGTGGTGGTTCCGGTCGATGTTATGGAGGATACTCCACTGTGGAAGAATCTGCTGGAGGGTCGATTTCTGTCTACTGCTCCACATATTGCAAAGGTGCATATGATCGTAAACAAGATCTGACCGCTAGGTGATAAGTCAATCAAAATCGACGTCTTTGAGGTTAATTCAACGACAATGAAATTTCGTATAAAGGATGAATCGGTTCGAGCTACGGTTCTACGTATAGGAATGTGAAATATTGCAGATATCCTGATGATTGTCTCTAAGTGTTCTCCGATTGCTGAGGAAACACAATCTGAAATCAAAACCATACCAATGTGGGTTACTCTAAAAAAGGTTCCGTATATATATGATGTATTCATGGAAAAGTCTGGGTTTTTTTGCAAGTGCTGTGGGTGTTCCCAAGAGGTTACATCCCGATACTGTATTGTGCAAAAACTATGATGAGGCGAAGGTGTTTGTAGAGGCGGATTTATCGAAAGAGTTGCCCAAGAGTCATCAATTTGAGTTGCAGGGAGGAATTAAGGTTGTGATCGAGTTCTCGTATCCATGGTTGCCTCCAAAATACTCCACTTGCCAGAAGTGGGGGCATTTAGCAGAAGTTTGTCTTGCCAAACCAGGACAGACCAAGTCAGGACAGGTCCAAATCTTGCAAAGGAAAGCTCTGTAGACCCGGGTTCGACAAGAAAATCAAAATCACCTAGGAAAACAAGTCCAATCAAATCCATTGTCGAGGTGGAGGAGGATTTGGGGACCAAATCAACAAATAAGGAGAGCACAGGAATCTAAGACCAGTGATTTGGTATCTAAACGGACTCTGCAGGACCTGGATACATCGCCAAATGTGACGGCTGGGAACCAGGAGGATCTGGAAACAGGGGAGGCTGCGTGGTGTACAGTTTCACCGAGTGAAGCAAGTCGTCAATCTGAGCGTTCACCTTGTGGAAATCAGACTAAGGATATTTCTTCTCCATCTCGTTTTGATATCTTATCAAGAGTGGAGTCAAATGAGGAGGATACAGAGGTTTTAACAGAGGTAGTTACTATTTCAAATGAACCAGAGGAGGCGATTGTTGGTGATGATCTGGAGAAGGAGGAGGGAGAAATAAAATCATCAGAAATATCGGACAAAGGCCAAGAGAAGCAAATGGAAACGGTAATTTGGACATCTCTTCACAGGGCAGCCAAGGCCTCCCACAAGCTTTTTTCGAACACAAGTGCTGTCAACACAAAGGACCAAGGTCCGAGTGCTGCAGCAAAGAAGAAAAACCAATAAAAAAATTAGATGATAAGGTTCTTCTGGAATGTGCGCGGATTTAATAAAAATTTAAAACATTCTGTGGTGAAGAAGTGGTTGAATGAAGGTTCTTTTCAGTTTGGGTGTCTGCTTGAGACTCGAGTTAAGGAGAGTAAGGCATACCAAATCGCATCATCAGTTTTTCAAGGGTGGTCGTTTCTTTCAAATTACGAATATCATCGGTTAGGTCGTATATGGATTCTGTGGAGCCCAAAAGTACGACAAACACCAATGTTTAAAAGTGCTCAGTTGGTCACATGTTCGATACAGATTCACGGTGAGGAAAATGAGTTCATATGCTCATTTATATATGCTTTGAATTTTGCTATGGAGAGGCAAGAGCTGTGGGCGGATATCAAGTCTCACCAAGATTCCCCTGTTATTCGAAACAAACCGTGGGTATTAATAGGGGATTACAATGAGATTTTGGATATTGAAGAACACTCTGAATTCATCAGCTCGCCATCTTTGTCTGCTGGTACGAGGGATTTTCAAGAGATCGCAACTTATTGCTCTCTCACGGATCTCACTTACCATGGTCCTATGTATACTTGGTGCAATAAGAGAGATCAGGGTGTCATTAACAAAAAGTTGGATAGGGTGCTAGTTAATGACATTTGGAATCAGAGATATCCGCATTCATACTCTATCTTCGAGCTGGGAGGATGCTCGGATCATCTTCGCTGCCGTTTCTTACTCGATACCCCAGGGGAACAGACTAAAAGCCGTTTTTAAATTTATGAATGTGCTTACTGAATTGGAAGACTTTTTGCCAACAGTTGCGACACACTGGGATGAGACCCCAGTTTTGTTTCAATCAACTTCGGCTCTGTTTCGTCTTTCAAAGAAGCTTAAAGCTTTAAAACCTAAGCTTCGGGACCTGAAAAAGAAAAGGATCGATAATTTACAAACTAGAGCGAAGGAGGCTTATTCTCAACTTTGTGAAAAGCAAGCTATTACTCTCACCAGTCCGTCGACGCAGGCTGTTCAGGAAGAAGCATAGGTTTTTCGTAAATGGGAACGTGTTGCAGGGCTTGAGGAAAAATTTCTAAAACAGAGGTCGAAATTACATTGGCTTACTGTGGGGGATGGCAATAATAAGTTTTTACACTTAGCAGCTAAAGAAAGAGAGATGAGGAATTCAATCCGGGAAATTGAATGTCAAAATGGGGTTATTGCTTCGACTCAGCACGGTATAAAGGCTGAAGCAGTGTGGTTCTTCTAGGACTTTCTGCAATTGGAGCCGACTGATATTGAAGAGGTATCAGAGGATAGACTGCGAAACTTGCTTGAATTTAGATGTTCAGAGGAAGACCATTTATTCCTTATTCACGAAGTCTCTGATGAGGAGGTGAAGGAAGTTCTTTTCAAAATGCCATCAGCTAAGTCTCCTGGGCCTGATGGTTATACATCAGAATTTTTTAAGGCTGCTTGATCGATAGTTGGGAATGATTTTACAACAGCAGTTAAATCTTTCTTCTTGTTGGGTTTTCTTCCCAAAGGACTGAATTCAACGATCTTGGCTCTGATTCCTAGAAAGGAGGAGGTGAAGCAAATGAAAGATTATCGCCCTATATCGTATTGTAATGTCATCTATAAGGTGATTTCTAATATTCTGGCAAATCGGCTGAAGACTATCTTACCGAGATTTATTGCTCCAAATCAAACAGCTTTTTTGAAGAATAGACTTCTGCTTGAAAATCTTCTGTTGGCTACTGAGCTAGTTAAAGATTATCATAAAGAAGGAATTTCTTCGAGGTGTGCTATGAAGATAGATATCTCAAAAGCTTTTGATCTGTTCAGTGGCCTTTCCTCCTCAACACTCTCTCTGCATTAAACTTCCCAGACAGATTCATTCATTGGATCAGACTCTGTATATCTACTGCGTCCTTTTCTGTACAAATTAATGGAGAGTTGGCAGGGTTTCTTTCAAAGTAAACGAGGGTTACGTTAAGGATGCTCGCTCTCACCATACCTTTTTGTTATTTGTATGGATGTTCTTTCAAAGTTTCTTGACAAAGCTACAGCTGACCGCCGAGTCGGGTACCATCCGTCATGCAAAAACTTGAGTCTTACACATTTATGTTTTGCAGATGATTGATGGTGTTTGCGGATGGAAAACTCAGATCTATGGAGGGTATTATTGATGTTTTTGAGGATTTTGCTAAGATGTCTGAGTTGAAGATTAGCTTGGAAAAATCGACATTGTATATTGCTGGAGTGACTGTTCATGAACGACAAGCAATTGCAGATAGATTTCCCTTTGCCATTGATACTTTACCGGTCCGATATCTTGGTCTCCCTTTGACCACTAGGAGAATGACGACTGGGGACTATTTGCCTCTGTTAGAGAAAATTCGTTCACGCATTCGATCTTGGCGAACTCGTTTCTTGTCTTTTGCAGTAAGGCTGCAGTTGCTGAAATCGGTTTTGATGAGCTTGGTGAATTTTTGGTCAGCTGCATATTGTCTTCCTCGAGAGTGTATGCGTAGCATTGAGCAGCTATGTTCTGCATTCCTCTGGTCACGACCAGACCTGAATGCAAAAAAGGCAAAGGTCACTTGGATTAAAGTGTGCAAACCGAGAGAAGAGGGAGGGCTGGGTATATGATCCATCAAAGAGGTTAACAAAGTCAGCTGCTTGAAACTAATTTGGAGGATAATCAGTTCACAGTCGTCATTATGGGTACAGTGGATTCAATTGTATCTGTTGCGAGGAGCTTCATTTTGGTCTGTTTCGGGGGATAGTCAGGCAGGATCCTGGATGTGGAGGAAGATACTGAAAAATCGAGATATAGCAAGACAATTCTGCAGAGTCGAAATTGGAAACGGTTATAGTACTTCCTTCTGGTATGATCAATGGTCATCTCAAGGCATACTGATTGAGAAAATGGGTATGGGAGGGAGAATTGGTCTTGGAATTCGATTGCAGGAGACAGTCGGTTCAGTAATGGATAGGCATCGACAATGAACTCACCGCACCTCGATCTATAATGAGATTGAACAGCTCATTGCAGACCAGAAGCTGCGACGAGCTTCGCACATGGACAGATCATTGTGGAAAGGGAGGAACGACATATATAAATCAAGCTTCTCTTCACAAGAGACTTGGAATCAAATCAGAAGGGAGCATCCGCGAGTGAGCTGGCATTCCGGAGTGTGGTTTTCGTTTGCTACACCTAAGTACTCTTTCGTTGTTTGGTCGGCTATCCTGGATCGGCTGTCAACCAAAAATCGAATGGTATCATGGGGCAAAGGAGTTAACACGGAGTGCGTTCTGTGTAAGCATCCGCTGGAGACTAGAGATCGTCTATTTTTCTCTTGTCGCTTCACTGCAGCAATCTGGACGAACCTGGTGAAAAACTTGATGGGCACTCGATTCACGACATCATGGTCCGATCTAATCTCTATTCTTCAAGACACAAATCAAGCAGCAACTACTCTGTTTCTCCTTCGATACACCTTTCAAGCAATGGTTCACTGCATTTGGCGGGAACGAAATAGAAGATGCCATGAAGATGACCCGTCAACCACGCATCTTCTCACAACCTTCCTAGACAAATGCATTTGAAACAGACTCTCTTCGATTCGAAAGATGGGATCGGCCAGATACGAAGATGGACTTCAGAGGTGGTTTGCCACCAGGTAGCACGAAGCATAACATTTTCATTTGAAAACGAATCAATCATGTAATCTAAAAAGAACTCTTTCTATTACTCAGCTACATTCATTGTAAAAACGTTTTTTTGATGAATAAAATTTTACATTCTTAAAAAAAAAAAAAAGAATCTATTGTATTTGCTGTTGAAAAAAAAAGAATCTATTGTATTTTTTATTTTAAATTAAATTTATTTAAAATCTCATCTTTAATTTTAGAAGAGAATAATTTCATATTATAAACTTTTTAAAAAACTCTTTCTAAAATTAATAATTAGTAGGAGTAGTTATTATTTTTTATTCAAAATGTAAAAATTCATAAATCTATAAATTAATAAATATCAAAACTAATATTATTAATTTATAGAGTTTTTACTGTAGTTAAAAGAGAATAAATATGGACCATTAGTTAAGAAAATATATAGTTAAAAGGGAAATAATTTAGACCATTTTTTGGGGGTATATTAGATAAGACAGTATGTATGTGGGATATGATTTTTTTTTTTTATGTTTAGTATGTGGATCAGGATAAGTAGGTAGTCAGCTATGTGTTTATTTTGTTGGTAGTTACTTATAAAAAGATGAGTGAAACAATTTAATCACATATTTTTATTGAAATAGTATACACAACTTCATAAATAAAAAGTATTATCTTAGTTATAATAATTAAAGTTCTTATTTTTATAATATAAAATAGAAATTCACATTGATTGATGGTATTATTGAGTAGGTTTGAAAATTTTCAATATTAAAAAAATTATCAACCATTATCACATAACAATATGTAAAGGTATTATATCTAGGTTTAAGATTTACATAGTCACAATACACTATATTTTTATATTTTATATTCAAGTAATGATCTCCAGCTTGCTGGTATCTGAACATATCCGATTCGTCTCACATCATATGATGTAGCGTCTTATTGCAAGTTAAATTGTCATTTAATTTCTGGTCTCGATTTTATTTTTCTTTTATACATACATAGTTTAGAAGTATTATTGAAGATTAATAACATATATATATATATATATATATATATATATATCTTCTTATAATAATAAAAGTTGAAGCTATAGGCTTCTAAGGGTGTCCACATAGGATTCAAAAAAGTAATATTATTGGTCCACATCAGCATTCAAATTTTAATATCAAAATTCTAATTCTAATATATATTTTAAATATATGCGGTTCAGTTGAAGGATATTATTAAATTTGAAGTGAGGATGGTTAACTCAAACCACACTTGCAGTGTGGACGCACGCGGTGACTTCCATCGTGTTGCATCTACAGAGGTCATAGGAAAGATGGTCAGAGAGAGATATGGCTTAAACATGAGGGGACCTAGAGCATGTGATCTACGACGATTGCTACGTCAAGAGTACAGCCTTCACATGAGCTACTGGAAGGAATGGAGGGCGAGGGAACTTGCTATGGACAATGCTCTTGGAGGGGTGGCGGCAAGCTTTGCTCTTGTGCAGCATTATTTTGATAAACTACTCATCAGCAATCCCAACTCCGTAGTTGCTTTGGACACAGAAACTTCCCCAACAGGTGTTGTTCGTTTCAAGTACCTGTTCTACTCGCTAGATGCCTGTGCAAAGGGATATCGCTACATGAGGAAGGTGGTGGTGATCGATGCTACACACCTAAGCGGTTGTTATGGTGGTTGTCTCATGGCCGCTAGTGCTCAAGATGGGAATTTTCAAGTGTTTCCACTTGGGTTTGGAATCGTCGACAGTGAAAACGACGAGTCATGGGAGTGGTTTCTGAGAAATCTTACCACCAATCAGCATGCTTCAATATATGTGAGTATACGAAAGGTTAGGAACTGTCTATATGTTAGAAGTTAACTAAGTTTTATAAGTAGCATTGTTAATACCAGCTAACTATCGTAACGCTTGTCTTGTTTCAGGTATATCCAATGTCGTCCCATGGAGCCTGCATTGTCCACTTGCAAAGGAATGTCGTCACAAACTTCAAATCTGAACACCTCAGTCACCTTACATCTATCGCTGGTCGCGCTTACCGCTTTAGCGACTTTGACAAGGCTTTTGATGAGATAAAGGCTATCGATGTTAGGTGTGCTGATTATCTAGCCCAAATAGGATTTGAACACTGGACCAGGTCTCATTTCTTTGGTGAGCGCTACAATGTGATAACTAGCAACATTTTAGAATCGTTAAACTAGGTTATGATGATGGTTAGGGAATACCCAATCATTTCCATTTTGGAGACAATAAGAACAACCCTGGTGTCCTGGTTTGCACTCAAGAGAGAGTCTGCAAATACCGAAAACGACGTAGTCAATCCGAAGATCCAAGAAATGCTGATAGAGAGTTTCCACAAGTCGTCTGGTTACTTTGTCATGAAAATCGGTAATTATATTTCTTACATAAGTTATAGTTTAACATAGTTTTGTATATGACATAAATATCGACTAATCTAGTTACCATGACAGGTAACGGCCTCTACAAAGTCAGAGATGAAATGGATACGGCTTTTGCGGTTAATCTGTGGGAACAAACTTGCGGTTGCCGGGAATTTCAGTTACTGCACATACCTTGCTGCCATGCCATAGCTGCAGCCATTAAAGAAGGCGTTCGTGTAAACAGTTTGGTTGACATACACTACACTACTGAATATCGCAAGTTAGCATACAGTGGCCTCATAATGCATGTTCCAGATATGGACCACCTCGCACCCAGAGCAGGAGATGTCGACGGAGGGAAGCTTGCGCCACCAGCTGTACGTCGTCCACCAGGTAGGCCACGGAAATTGAGGATACTGTCTCGAGGGGAATTTAAGGTAAACAATGTAATGGTTGTTAACTATATGAGATAACTGTGTGAGCCAAAACTCGCACAACCAAGAATTTGTGCAGAGAAACTAAGGGATCTGAAACTTCTAGGGTAATCGCAAGAACAGTAAGATCAAAAGAGGATTTTTATTGCTGTGAAAGTGTGTAGGTCTTATTGCTTAGGGTTGCCAAAATTGGCGGAATGAATTGCATACATCATATATTTATACTAACTTTCTAAACCGCCTAGCCGAAAATCTCGGGCGAGATTTTTGGAATATTTTCTTATCGCCTCGTGCGGCTGACCGCCTTTGCATCTCGCCTAGGGTTTTCCATGGGCTTCATCTCTCATGGCTTTGGTTCGGCTCGTCCAAGCTTCTTTACGGCTCAGCCCATCTAGCCTTCTTCACGGCTCGGCCCACTTGCCATGGAGACATGATCTAGCCCACCGCACCGATACACGGCTCAGCCCAAAAGTGTTGAAGTGGGGCTCGGCCCATTTCTTTCGATGCGGCTCGGTCCACCTGTCTTCTTTCACGGCTCTCCGTACTGGCCTATCTGCACGGCTCTCCCATTTTTCTTGGTGAGAACGGCTCTCTACTTGTCATGGTGAGAACGGCTCTCCCAATTGGCGACCACGGCTCTCCCACTTGGCGACCACGGCTCTCCCACTTGGCGACCACGGCTCTCCCACTTATCTTTCTTCCATACTTAGCCATTCTGAGGTGGTTTATCTACTTGGGGTGAAAACCGACCCCAACAGTTAGCCCCCCAGCTCGTCAGTTTCGGAGGCAAGAGTGACGAGGTCCATTATTTCCGACCGTAGGATAAACCACTGAGTTAGACGCCGAGGCGTTTTGGGAATGAAGACGCCGAGGCGTTTTGGGAATGAAGGCGCCGAGGCGTTCTGGGAATGAAGGCGCTGAGGCGTTCTAGGAATGAAGGCGCCGAGGCGTTCTGGGAATGAAGGCGCCGAGGCGTTCTGGGAATGAAGGCGCTGAGACGTTTTGGGAATGAAGACGCCGAGGCGTTCCCAAGGAGTGCCGAGGATGCCGAGGTGTTCGAGATGGTACCGAAGATGCCGAGGCAAGATTAAGGACGAGGCGATTTTTTTTTTAATAGTGATAGCCCATGACGAGGTGATTTGAGGAGGTTATGCCGAGCCGAACAAATGGCGAGGCGTTTCAAGAGAAAGCTCGTGCCGAGCTGTTTTGTTAGCAGCAAGGCGTCTCAAGAAAGAACGTCAATGCCGAGCCGTTTCGTTAACGACGAGGCGTTTCAAGATACAGATTCAACGCCGAGCCGTTTCGTTAACGACGAGGCGATTCAAGAAACAGATCCAACGCCGAGCCGTTTCGTTAATGACGAGGCGATTTGAGAGAGAAAGAGTCAATACCGAGCCGTTTTGTTAACGACGAGGCGTTTCGAGAGAGAAAGAGTCAATACCGAGCCGTTTCGTTAACCTGGGTACCCTGACTGTTGGTCTTCCGAGAGGAAATTCCTGATCTTTCGGCGCGTGCCAATGACGCAGTCCGGTATAGCCAGTTTACCGCGGATCCCACGCGCTGTTGGACGGCTTCCCGAGTTTACGCGGAATTCACGCGCTTCGTTTTTTCTATAAATAGGTGAGCTCCTTCACTCTTCCTCATTATCTCCAGACTCACTCGTTTTCACTAAAGGTAGCTCTCCCTTCTCTCTTCTTTCTCTCTCTAGTTTATTTATTTTCCGGCTAGGGTGTCCGAGGTCTCCGCCGTCCTAGATCTTTTTCCGGCAGAGGTTCGCCGAGTCCTTCTGTAATTCTTGTTTAACTTGTAAATCATGTCGAGCCGCTCCGACGATTCGTTGGACTCGCTTTTTCATTACGAGCCGAGCCGCGTAGATGCCGAGGCGAAAAGTTCAACAGAATCCTCCGAGGCGTTTGTTTCGCCGAACCCTTCCAATCGTTCATCTGACGAGGCGTTGAATGACGCGAATCCATCAAACGAGGGTTCTGCAGATGACGAGCCGTTGGCTTCGACGAGCCGTCCCCAGGACCCGGTTTCTGATGAAGGTGTTAATCGCGCCATAATAAAAGCCGAGGAGGAAGCATTTCCCTTTGACCTACTCGAGGCGAAGTACGAGTTGGAACGTCTCATGGCGTCCCGAGGCGCTTCCACATCTGGGCGAGGACCACGAGTTAAAAGACAAAAGCCTGATCCGCCTGGCTCTACGCCTTCTTCCCTTGAGTCGCTCGAGGCGTTGAGGCATCGCTTCGGATATCCGAGGCGGTGGAGTTTGTCGTTCCCGAGAAGAGCGACCGAGCCGACAAGCCTCCGGAGAATCACTTCACTCTGTACGAGGCGTTCTTCGAGCTTTGCTTTCTCTGGTTCCTGATCCCCGGAGTGATCCTCGAATACCTTTGGAAACACGGGATCTCGATTGGGCAGATTATGCCGAGGGGATTACGGCGTATGATCGGCATTTTAGTCCGAAGCTTCGAATGCGGTCTTGACATCGAGCTGAATCACCTGCTGAACTTTTTGGAAATCAGGAAAGCTCCGAAAGGAAATAGGTTCTATATTTCCAACAAGCAGAAGTGACGGATTTTTGGCGGTTTTCCCAGCAAGGATCAGTTTTGGACTGAACGCTTCTTCTACGTCTTGGTGAACGAGGCGTCGGTCGGTGAAGATTACGTTCACCGAACCAAGACTGCTTGGGGACCACTTGGTAGCCGACCCGAAGCTTTGCCTCGGCTTGGAGATTCAGTTGATATTCTCTTCCTTTTCTGAAACTTTTGCTTTTTTGCTTTGTTTTGCAGTTTGGTGCTATCTTCCCCCGATTCCCGACGACCTCTTTACTGTTCGAGACTCTCTTTCGGCGTGGAAGGTTCATTGGAGAAAAAACTTCACCCTCGAAAGAGTAGAAAAAGCGCGAGCCATCTTTTCCGGAGTCCCCGTCAGTTCTTCGTCCTCAAGTTCTTCGAGAGATACCCGGGAGAAGATGGTGGTGATCGCCCTTAGAGAAAGGAAGAGGCGCGAGGAAGAGGAAGCCGCTAGACGAGCTGCCGAGGCGGCTCGCACGCAAATCGAGGCGGTTCCGGCGTAAGCCGAGGCGGTCCCAGCGCAAACCGAGGCCGTCCTTCAACCCGACCCTCCGAGCCGGGAAGGGGATGTGATGATCCGAGCCGCAGAAGGCGACACTGCCGAGGCGGCTGAGAAAGATATAGTGCCCGAGGTGGAACCGGGAAAAATTATCCCCGAGGTGTCCGGGGACGGCTCGGCGGCGCGGAGTAAGACTCCTTCGCAATCCGCCATCCTGGCCCTCCCGAAGTCGACGAGGCCACCGACTTCGGTCGTCCAGAAGCATGACTCTAGCAGAAAACGTTCGGCTACTGACAAAGGGAAAGGCGTCGCCGTCCAGAAGGACGAGCCGTCCAAGAAGAGGCGGAAACCGACGCCCGGGGAAACCTGACACTTCTGCCGTCATGTTCTCGCGTGTAAATAACGCGAACACGCGTCTTCTTCCTCCGGAGAAGCTGAGGAGGCCGAGGTCAAACGGCGCGATGGCGCAGCATGGTACGTTTCTATTCGCTTCCGTTTATTTTCGTAAACTTTTGCTAAGTGTTTAACGCGAGTTTGTTCTTTGCAGTTTGTCGTGGCTATTAACGACCTGATGGCCGAGTATGAGGCGGACCTGTCTAAGGTCGAACGTCGCTTGGAAGAGGCCCAAAATGAGACCGCGGCGTCAAAAGTGAAGCTGGAAGAGGCGCAAAACGAAGCCGCGGCAGCGAAGGGGAAACTCACCGAGGCGATGACCCGAGTGTCGAGGTTGGAAGAGGAGAAGATAGTTCTCCGAGCAGACGTGAACAAAGTTTCCGCCTCGGTGATTCGCCTGGAGGAAGCAAGGAGAGCCAAAGCCGCCGAGGTGGTGTTGCTTAAAAGGCGTATCGAGGCCAAGGACGCGCTGTTCGAAGCCAAGGTCAAACGCGCGAAGAAGGAGGCGAGGCGCGAGCTGACGGCGAAGTTTCAGGAACGCCTTGCCAAGGTGGAGGAGGGTTTGGTCAAGCTGGAGCGACCTGGGAAAGCCGGACGCCCCGACGCTTGACGACGAGGAGGCAAAGCTGAAAAGCTGGGTGAGTGAGTATGCCGACGACGAGGCGTACGAGCGTATTGCTTCCGAGATTCAGGGCGAACTGTATTACTCTCCCGTATTGCCGGACTCGGTCGACACCACCCTCGGCAACGAGCCGCTCAAAGAAACAGCGGCCAATTTAGGCGTTGTGGACCCAAATGGCTCGAACGCGGGTACGCCGATTCCCTCGAACCTTCTCGCCGATCGTGAAACGCAGTCCGCGGCATAAGTTTTGGCTCACAAATTTTTCTTGCTTGCTTCTATACTTAGGATTTTATCCGCTTTCTTTTGAACTTTTATGTGTTCTGTGCCTGGACGGCTTTATCCACCCGACTCTTTATTTTCGCTTAATGAATATATTTTCCTTAGCCGTTTTCGGACTTACTTGTCCATTTATCCGTAAAAATGTTTACGAAAAATTGTCAAGGACGAAGGCTGTTATGTTGAGAGCGATTTTGATTTCTTCCTTAACTGTATTTTCGAAATTGACCGAAATATGGGCTAAGGGATGAATTGTTTTAAGGACCTCGTTTAGGTTCTAGGCAAATCTTTGATAGTAAAAGAGTGTTACGTGATAATGTTTAGGCAAATCTTTGCTGGTAATGCCGAGCCGTGTTTACGGCGAGGCGTTTTCACTTTGAATGTTGCCGAGCCGTGTAAACGACGAGGCGTTTTTGTTTTGAATGGTGCCGAGCCGTGAAAACGACGAGGCGGTTTTGTTTTGAATGGTGCCAAGCCGTGACAACGACGAGGCGGTTTTGTTTTGAATGGTGCCGAGCCGTGAAAACGACGAGGCGTTTTTGTTTTGAATGGTGCCGAGCCGTGAAAACGACGAGGCGGTTTTGTTTTGAATGGTGCCGAGCCGTGAAAACGACGAGGCGTTTTGTTTTGAATGGTGCCGAGCCGTAAAAACGACGAGGCATTTTGCTTTTGTTAGCCAAGGATGAAGTGTTATCGAACCTGTCTATGGACCGGTGTTCTCGAGAGGACGAGTATGTTTATCCGGGTTTAAGAGTTTTACTTCGGTTTTAGAGAAAGCGATGTAGTCTCGACTTATATTCTCGTGTGCGATAGTAAATCGTGGCGACCTGATACGTTTTTGGTCTGATATTTGTATAGCGCGCTTTGATTTTTATCCGTAGAGGATGTAACTTGCACCCTCGTCCTAGGAAAGGTGGTAAAAGTCCGTTTAGAGAACTTTGAATTTGTTGCCCCGTTGTGGCCAGCAACGAGACGAGGCGTTCGAAGGCTTAGTTTGCCGAACTTAAATTGAGGACCGTTAAAGGTCCGAGGTAATCAGGTCATGATATCATGCCGAAGTGGTGAGTTAAAGAATTCAAAAATCCGAGCTTGTTACAATGTGAAGCTAGCCGAAGCGATAATAAACGAACCAGAAATCAAGGGTAAAAGTGAAATAAGTAGATGATTAAAAACGAACTGAGAATATGCCGAAGTGGCGATGTTCCTAAGTGGGCAAGTCAAAATAGTAGAGTTAAAGGAGGTATGTGTATACGTACCCACTCCCCCCCTTTTTTAGGAGGGGGGACAGCTGAACCCGTCCGAAGACGGGCTGCCTACGTACCCTTTGCAGGGATCAAGCCGTCCCGTAGTTCATGCTGGTCGTGCTGCATCCTTAGTGATAGTATTTTTTCAGATGCATTGCATTCCATGATCTTGGAATCGCCTCCTCAGCTAGTGTCGCGAGTTCGTAGACTCCTGGACGAACCACTTTTGTGACCTTGTAAGGACCTTCCCAATTTGCTCCGAGCTTTCCTGCTTTCTTCTCGGCAGTGTTTTGGAAGACCTTTCGGAGGACGAGCTCCCCTGTTTTGAATCTTCGACTTCGAACGTTTTTGTTGTAGTATCTCGCCGTCGCTTGTTGATAGTTCTGGATTCGAATTAAGGCTTGATTGCGCTTCTCGTTGATAAGGTCGAGCTCATCTAGCATCATTAAGTGGTTCAAGCCCTCCTGTCCTGGTAGAAGTCTGCGTCGGATACCTGGGAAATCCACTTCGGGGGGAATTACGCACTCCGATCCGTAGACCAAAGCGAATGGAGTTTCCCCTGTGGCTCGGCGCGGAGTTTTCCGATGAGACCAAAGGACTCCTTCGAGTTCGTCTGCCCACCGTCCTTTCTTGGCGTCGAGCCTCTTTTTCAGACCGTTGAGGATCGTCTTATTGGCTGCTTCGGCTTGTCCGTTCCCTTGAGGGTATCTTGGCGTAGATTTGCTGAGGCGGATTTTCCACTTTTCGCAGAAGGCTTCGAAGCGTGTTGAGATGAACTGGGATCCGTTGTCGGTGACTATCTCGTAAGGGACCCCGTGGCGGCAGATTATATTTTCCAGACGAAGTGTTCGACTTGAACATCCTTTGTGCTTGCGTAAGAGTCGGCCTTGACCCACTTGGAGAAGTAATCCGTGAGGACGAGCAGAAAACGTTTCTGCTTCGAGCGATGTCCATCGACCATCTCATAAACGGATAAGGTGACGAAATTGACGAGAGTAACTCGGTAGGTTGATGAATTGTTGGAGCGTGCCGCTGACATTTCTCGCACTTCGCCGTTAATTTCTCGCAGTCCTTGACCATCGTGGGCCAGAAGTAGCCGTGCAGTTTAATCTTGATAGCGAGCGACCTTCCGCTGGAATGGTTCCCGCACGCACCGCTGTGCACCTCGTGCATGATCTTTCTTGCCTCCGGTCCTTCGACGCATGTCATGAGAGGCCCTAAAAATCTCCACTTAAACACCTCGCCATCGACGAGGACATACCGCGCGGCCTGAGCTTTTAGTTTGCGGGCTTCCCATTTGTCGGTTGGCGTCTCTCCATCGGCGATATACATTCGGATAGCTCCGAGCCATTCCTTGTCGCAGCCGTACTCCGGCTCGGCCGGCGAGGCGTCTTCGTCCATAGGAACGGCTTCGTCGTCCTCTGGTTCTTGTTCAGGAGGATTTATCAGCCGAACTCCTTCCACCTCTTCGATGCTAGGACGTTCGATGAATTCGACTGGGATCGTTCGCCGGAGGTCTGGGTCTGAGGTCGAAGCGAGTGCTGCCAATGCGTCGGCCGAGGTGTTTTCTCCTCGGGGGATACGAGTGAGTTCGAACTCATCGAATTTTTGCACCAACTCTCGGACCACTTTGAGGTAAGCTCCCATTTGTCCGTCCTTCGCCTCGTATTCTCCGTTGAACTGACATGCTACGAGCTGTGAATCGCAAAAGGTTCTTATCTTTCGAACTCCAATTTCCTGCGCTAGTCGTATGCCGGCGAACAATGCTTCATATTCCGCTTCGTTGTTCGAGGCGTGGAAGTTCAGGCGAAAAGACTGCTCCAATATTTCTCCGGTGGGAGAGGTGAGGCGGATTCCTATTCCCGAGCCGTGTTTGGACGACGAGCCGTCGACGGGAAGTTCAATGAGGAAATCTGCGAGCACTTGTGACTTTGCAGACGACCTGTTCCGATACTCGATGTCGTATTCGCTTAGCTCTATTGCCCACTTGGCGAGCCGACCGGATTGGCTAGGGCTGTGTAGGATCGAGCGCAGGGGAAGCGTAGTGAACACAACAATCGAATGTGATTGAAAGTACGGGCGTAGTTTCCGAGCCGAGACTACGACGGCTAGGGCAACCTTCTCGATCTGGGGGTATCGAGTCTTGGCGTTGGTTAATGTCTGGCTGATGTAGAAAATGGGCTTTTGCTCGGATCGTTCTTCTCTGATAAGCACTCCGCTTACAGCTGTAGCAGACACTGCGATGTAGAGGAAGAGTGGCTCTCCTTCGACTGGTTTTGCTAAGATTGGTGGGCTCGCCAGATAATTCTTCAATTCCTGGAAAGCTGTCTCGCATCGTTCGTCCCACTCAAATCTTTTGTTTCCTCAGAGGGTGTCGTAGAAGGGCAGACATTTGTCTGTGAAACGGGAAATAAACCTGTTTAGCGCGGCGACTCTTCCTGTGAGCCTCTGCACTTCGCGCTTCGTCCTCGGAGAGGGCATCTCAATCAAAGCTTTGATCTGCTTGGGATTTGCTTCTATGCCTCGGTGAGTTACCAGATAGCCGAGGAATTCTCCCGAGGTGACCGCGAACCTGCACTTTGCCGGGTTTAGTTTCATGTTGTGCTTGTTCAATTGTTCGAAGTATCCCCGTAGATGCGCGACGTGGTCTTCCTCCTTGAGTGATTTGACTAACATGTCGTCGATGTATACTTCCATAGTTTTTCCGAGCTGAGCAGAGAACATTTTATTGACGAGCCGTTGATACGTTGCTCCTGCGTTCTTGAGCCCGAACGGCATGACTTTGTAGCAGTATATCCCGCAGTCAGTTATGAATACCGTCAGGATGCATTAGGATCTGATTGTAGCCGGAGAACGCGTCCATAAACGCTAACAGTCTATTCCCTGCAGTGGCTTCGACGGGCCGGTCTATGTGTGGCAAGGGAAAGCTGTCTTTTGGGCACGGCTTGTTGAGGTCGGTAAAATCCACACATACTCGCCACTTGCCGTTCTTCTTCTTCACGACCACCGGATTTGCGAGCAAGTCCGGATATTTGGCCTCGGCAATTGATCCCACTTTGAGTAACCTCTCGACTTCGTCGTTCACTGCTTTAGCTCGTTCGGGGCCGAGCTTCCTTCTTTTCTGCTTGACTGGTTTAAAGGTCGGATCCACATTCAGCTCGTGACAGGTTACGTCGATGCTTATGCCTGGCATATCTTCTGCTGTCCAGGCAAAGGTGTTGATGTTCTCCTTGAGGAGGGAAAGGAGCTTGCTTCTCAGGGGCTCTCCTAGTTGTGTTCCAATTTCAACGCATCGCTCCGGATGCGCCTCATCTATGCACACCGAGTCCACTGCGTCACATACCAGCTCGGTGCGTGTTTCGCGGCTCTCCGCGATCTGTAATTGCTATAAGAGTTTGGAGAGCTCGTTCGCGGGCTCTCTGTCTGTCTTCATCTTTTTGCGGTCTATGTCTACTCGCGCGTCGGTGACGGGGTTCCTCAGCTTGTGCTCGGCTAGGCAGCACATTCGTGACTCCTTCTGATTCCCCCAGATCGTTTTGACGCCTGATGGAGTTGGGAATTTGAGGCAGAGATGGTAAGTGGAGGGTACTGCCCCCATCCCGTTGATCTAGGGAGTTCCCATGATCACATTGTAGATTGCTGGGTGATCAGTGACGCAGAATTCGACGATCTTAGTGACTCCGCCAGCTACCACGGGAAGTCTGATCGTTCTCATAGTCATCGTCGTTTCTCCTGAAAATCCGGCTAGAGGTTTGGGGATTGCTTCCACCTGGGAGAGGTCGATTCCCATTCTTCGGAGCGTTTCTCTGAAGATGACGTTTACCGAGCTTCCAGTGTCGATGAGCAGCCTTGCTACGTCATGATCCCTGATTGTTAACTCGATCACCAACGGATCGTTGTGGGGTCAATCGATTCTTGCCGTTTCCTCCTCGGCGAAGGAGATCACTGTGTTTGGGACGTTGGTTGGTTCTGTCCAATTCTCTTTTGCCTTGGCTCGACGCTGATAGGCTTTGATGGAGGATACGGTATCTTGGTAGTACTGGGATCCACCCATGATCATATTGATCCTTTGCCTCGGCTCGGGTCGCTCTTCAGGTTCGCCTCTCCTGTCACGCTTGGAGTTATCACCTCGTCTGGGAGGATTTGCGGGTTCCGCCGTGCCGCTCGGCTCGACTCTCTCTTGTTGTTCGTTAGGGATGAGGTCTTTGAGGTTGAACGCGTTTTGGAGCTCTCCCGCTGCCATCTTAGCTGCGAGCTTTGTTCCTAAAGTTCTGCATTGAGCCGTTGAGTGTCCGTACGTCTGGTGATACTCGCAGAAAGCCTTCTCGTCGTAGTTGGCGGACTTTCTCACCCAAGTGTTGTTGCGCGGCTCTCCTCTTCCGCGTCCGATGCCAATGGGCTCCTCCGCTTCTAGGTTCATCCGGGCTTGACGTTGTTGTATTGTTTGATGGGTTGCCCTTCTTCGTGGGGCGCGGCAAAATTGAGCTTCGGATTACTGCTTTCGTTGCTTCATACTGCTCGTCTAAGTTTTTCATCTCCTCTTCGTTCACGACGAAGTCTAATGATCGGTGCAAAGCGTCTTGAATTGTTTGCGGCGTGTTGAGAGCCATCTCCCATCGGAACTCAGACTTGTACCACAAAGATCGTTTCAGAGCCTCGAGCGCAGCCTTGTCGCTTATCCCTTCTATTTTGGATACGACTGCCTTGGCCCTTGCCATGTAATCTTGAAGCGGCTCGTTCGGTCCTTGGGATAGTGTCCACAGGTTGGCATCAGACGTTCCTCTGTCCATGAACATCGAGTATTGTTTGAGGAACAAAGCGGAGAGCTGTTGAAAACCACCGATCGAGTTGCGCTCCTGCCTCGAAAACCATTCGAGCGCGGCTCCTTTGAGATGTTCCACGAAGAGCAGGCAGTATCCGGCATCCACTTCGCGCTCGGTGAGTTTAACGGTGTTCTTCGTGAAGGCTCGTCCCATTGCTATCCGAAACGCGGTGATGTGTGCTTTCGGATCGGTTGTTCCTTCGTAGAACGAGATTCTCACCTTCCCCGACTCAAGAATCCTGGCCTCCGTGATTCTTGCAGTGAACGGGGTTCTTTGAGTTTCTTCAAGCATTCGGTCGATTTTGGGCGCGGCGCTCGTCGCGTTGTGCACTTGAGATTTCATGGCGCGTATTTCAGCCACTGCCCGAGCCATCGAGGCTCGCAGCTCTTTGAGCTCGAGAGTTTGTGCGTGAGTCATTCCCTTTGATTGGGGGGGTCGCTCCCGCTCCTCTTGCCTCGGCTCGGCTTCGCGTTCTGCCTGCTCGATCCATTGGAGGTTTTCTTCCACCTCGGTTGGATTATCGCCTCGGGTCGGATCGGAGACTTCGTCAGTCTGGATGCCATTAAGTGCCGAGGCGAGTTCTTCTTGACTAATTCCGCGAGCCGAGCCAGTTTGTTGAGGATTCGTGGTTTTGTCGTTCTGCTGTGCGTTTACGTCAATCGCATTGTCCTCTTCCTCACCGGCTAGTCGCCTGGAGTTTCGGCGTAGTGGAGGCAGCTCGGTCATGTTGATTCGGGTTGCTGCGGGAGTACGTTCGTCAAGGGGACGAAGAACCGAGGAATTTCTTGCGCCACTCCCTGAGGCTTCTGCGGGTGTCGAGAAATCGAAGCGTCTCCGAGTTCCATCCATCGGGTCGGGGATTTCGGCTCTCCAAGTCGAGTGTTGTCGCTCAGCCGCCATCGCGTCGAGCCTCGCCGTAATCGCCTCTTTTCTTTTGTCTTGGTCGTCAATTTTTTTCATTAACGCAGCCATCATGTATCGCTTCTCCTCTTGGGTTTCGGTCGTCGCCGTCGTTGTGCCTGATGCTGGAGCGTCCTTCCCCGCGCCGTTACCGGTGTTGTTGTTATCATCGTTAGCGTTGCTCGCCATATTCTTCGGATCTTAAAGCCTTGTCAATTTAGAGTAAGAAAGTTTTGTTTCCCCACAGACGGCGCCAAATTGTGTGAGCCAAAACTCGCACAACCAAAAATTTGTGAAGAGAAACTAAGGGATCTGAAACTTCTAGGGTAATCGCAAGAACAGTAAGATCAAAAGAGGATTTTTATTGCTGTGAAAGTGTGTAGGTCTTATTGCTTAGGGTTGCCAAAATTGGCGGAATGAATTGCATACATCATATATTTATACTAACTTTCTAAACCGCCTAGCCGAAAATCTCGGGCGAGATTTTCGGAATATTTCCTTATCGCCTCGTGCGGCTGACCGCCTTTGCATCTCGCCTAGGGTTTTCCATGGGCTTCATCTCTCAAGGCTTTGGTTCGGCCCGTCCAAGCTTCTTTACGGCTCGGCCCATCTAGCCTTCTTCACGGCTCGGCCCACTTGCCATGGAGACATGATCTAGCCCACCGCACCGATACACAGCTCAGCCCAAAAGTGTTGAAGTGGGGCTCGGCCCATTTCTTTCGATGCGGCTCGGTCCACCTGTCTTCTTTCACGGCTCTCCCTACTGGCCTATCTGCACGGCTCTCCTATTTGTCTTGGTGAGAACGGCTCTCCACTTGTCATGGTGAGAACGGCTCTCCCACTTGGCGACCACGGCTCTCCCACTTGGCGACCACGGCTCTCCCACTTGGCGACCACGGCTCTCCCACTTATCTTTCTTCCATACTTAGCCATTCTGAGGTGGTTTATCTACTTGGGGTGAAAACCGACCCCAACAATAACTATTGTAGCTGTGAATTCAGTTATCACTGATGTTTCTTCCCTTCTATTCTACAGCGTGTTACTAGAAGGAAGTGCACTAGATGCCATGGGCGCGGGCACAATCGTTCAATCTGCAAAGCTCCTTTACCGTTGCGTACCTTAGTCAATTTTCCTACAAAATAGCAAAAACCTGTTATAACTCAGTCTTGCTTCTGTCTCTCAGGGTGAGTAAGGATGCTAGTATAAGAAATTGTTTACTTTTGGCGGCAGGATGGTGTGTTTTGTTCCCTTAAATTTTCAAATGTTCGACTAAGGGAATGTTAGGAACTATGTAATATGAAGTAAGTATTTTCCCTTTAATGTAGAATCGGCAGAAGGATTAAGAAAGTATGTCGTCACATTTTGGTTTGTTTAAAGACGACTTTGTAATATCTCGGATACGTTTATGTGTAATCTCCCACACCATCCTAATGATGAAGTATGTTGTTAAATATGTTACCTGTTATGGTTATGTTGTACTTGGTAACTTATTTTTGTTAGCCGTTATTGATTGATTAGGAAATAAGGCGTAAACCTCGCGACCGAGAAACAAAAACAAATACCCAATACATTAGCAGGACGATACAAAAAACTACATGTGTTTGCGTTAACTAACATTAATAGCAACTAACGAAAATGTTACATGCTAATCGTAAGTAATTTGCTGTAGTTACTCAGGATTTTCTAGTAAACGAACACTATTTGATAACCATAATATAGATGACATCACTGTTAACTTCTTATTATTAACTGTGACGGTTAGATTGTGTTGCCATAATGCCCATTTGCAAAGACAGCCTCCTGAATAAGTAAACATGGTAATTATCGGTAGTATATCTTATTGTTAACTTAGGTTTAACTGTTATATATAAGCTGTATGTGTTAACTAATTGTTGTTACCGTTGCATATTGGTTTATATCTCTGACGTTATATCTCTGGCGTGAACATATAAGGCATTTGTTAATCGTTATATCTCTGATGTAATTGTTAACTTATTAATGTTATCCATATCCTCCCAAATGTATTGCCATACAAAATGTATATCGTCTGTCCAATGGGTTACTCTTTTATAAATCTGAAGGTCTAAATAGGTTCGCGCTAAACAACTAACAAATTATGTTACTCTCTAACTGGGAAATGTAACTCCTATTCCAAGACATGCGAAACGTATATAATGAGACTGTGTTTGTAAAAAGTTAACAATATATCAAGGTTATATAATTGTCATGCTAATTATCGAAAGTAGCACATTGTTTGTGACCAGACCCATTGTCTGTAGTAACTATAGTTATT
The DNA here is from genome assembly GCF_000478725.1 of Eutrema salsugineum. Classification (NCBI taxonomy): domain Eukaryota; kingdom Viridiplantae; phylum Streptophyta; class Magnoliopsida; order Brassicales; family Brassicaceae; genus Eutrema; species Eutrema salsugineum. The sequence goes on from NW_006256342.1 coordinate 11,099,284, forward strand.
ACAGTAAACATATAAGGCATTTGATAACCGTTATGTCTCTGACGTAACTGTTAACGCATCAATGTTATCTGTATCCTCCGAAATGTATTGCCATACAAATTGTATATCGCCTGTCTAATGAGTGTTAACAAGATAATCATCCTAAAATACGAAACAGGGTAATTGTCATGTAACATAACACAAGACAACCAGTACATTCGTCCAACGTTAAACAAGGTCACATAAGAAGGCAAGCATTGTCGGTAGTACAAATAAAATGGAGAAACAACAACAATCATAACACAAAACAGCCCAAAGGCTGGTGGTGGATCAGTGTTCAAAGGTACTGCTCGATCATAACAGTAGCCACTTTCTTCGCCTCCAAGTCGATGTGAGTTAGGTCAAATTCGAGACATCCCGGGAGGCCAAAAATCGCATGTGAAAGCATTAAGAAATATGACACCAACCCGGCGTCACCCGTTGATTTGATCTGAGGAACCTCAGAGATCCTTTGTATCTCATATTGAGAAGTCGCGACTTGACTCATCTGCTCATTAGCACCCACCTCCCTTAACAAATACGGCAGCATCTCCGCTATAGGACGGATTTCGGAAGTCATGCTAACATCAGATCGAAGACTCGCATTGCAATCGATGACTTGAATCTTGCAGGTTATAACCTCCACCGCAAGGAAAACCCAGTGCTTAATTTCGAGGTTGAACGGAATGTACAGGACATCAGCCTCTGTGAATAACTGCAGACGGTCGACCTCCCCAGCACCTTTAATTCTTTCCATTACTGCTTTCGGAAACTTGAATTCAGACCGATTGTCGAGGGTCCTAAACTTCGGGTATAACTTGGTTAGTGAAACAACAAACTTAGCATCTAATACATCAGCTCTCGGTTTTCGGCTATCTTCCCAAAGCAAGTGTCTCCCAATCATGCAGAGAGAATCCATAACCTGCGGACCAAATACAAAACTTTTACAAACGGTTATATAAAAAACCAAATCAGTTTGTTCTATAATTACGAACCTTAGCAGGCATTGGTTTCTCTCTCCCCAGAAGGTCGTTTATATCTTTCAAGGTTAGCATAATGCCGTCTCCAACCGACAAGGGCCTACGAATAAATGAAATGTTAACGTTGATAACAACTACAAGTAGTCTATAACAGTGATCATACGTAACTCTGTAAGTTATTATCTAACCTTTTGAAAGCTTTCATAGCTTTTTTAAATCGATCATGCAGCTGCTTTTCTGCCTCGTCGACAACAGGTTTTTGGCCTATAATTGATCTAACACGTTTGTCGCATATGAACGAACTATCATATCTCGTTGATACAGTCCTTTAACACTTACTCACGCGCCTATGCGCATGCCCCTCCTCAATTAGGGAATCTCTGGCTCCAGCTGGTGTGGTAGGGTCGACATCCATAACATTCGTTCATCGCTTCAACACATGGAAAAACTTAGGACATCTTATTCCAAATTTCCGTGGAATTTAACCTCCTCGGAAGTGACCTCAGTCTCAACATTGTCAACTTGCGAATCTTGAATAGGTGAGCCCGCAGTGTCCTACGGGTTATTTCATTATAGAAAGTTAACAAATGTTAATGGTTAACTATATTATACACTAACTCTACAAACAATCGTTAACTTTCGACTATAACAGCTATAAAGACATGTAAAAGACCTTTTCCAACGCGTCCTACCCCTCCAGGGGTGTTTCCACAGAAACCTGTTGCTCATTATGGGTGGTGGGAGAACAGCGACCGATATCATACGACAAAATTACGCGCTAACATTACTACTAACAAAACTGATATATTATCGGTTATATAGATAAGTTAGCATCTATCATAACAAAAATCATCATAAAAGTCAACATAAAGACATATGAGAGACCTTTTCCACAGAAGACATGATCCGTCTAAATCTAAGTTTAAGTTCACCAGTTCTCACCTGCGAAACGTACTTCATATTGAGAGCGGGTATAGGTAGAGTACATTTTCAACCACGTCTTGCACCAGAGGAAAAACTTGAACAGACTCGTGTTCGTCGTTCTGTGTGTGAGGTGGACTGCGGCCAATATCTTAATTGAACATAAACAGCCGCAAAGAATGTTAGTCGCTACTTTGAACTGATAACAGATATATCTTTTATGATAGCATCTATAACATACTTGTTAGCATGTATCTATGAAAGTTAATTTTTCGGGGGAAAAGGTACCTTCTCCCCAGGCGGAGGGACTTGAACAGGCTCGTGTTCGTCGATGGGCGGTGGACTGCGTCAAATATCCTGCAAAGTTAGCACGTTCGAAAATGTTATACGCTGCTTTGAACAGATAACGGTTATCACTGCAAAATTGACATATTTGTATATAGCCATATATTGACTAACATATTTTTTAGCGTGTATCTATGATAGTTACGTTAACTTCAACCTGCAGACATAATCCGTCTAAATCCAAGTTTAAGTTCACCAGTTCTGAACTGCGAAACGTACTTCATATTGAGAGCGGGTATAATACCTGTTGATAGTTATAGGTGGAGGGAGAACTGCGCCTGGAATCCTAATGCAAATTAAGCACGTTAACAATAATACGAACTAAATAGAAAAGTTACAATCTATCAACCACGTCAGATAACTAAGCAAGTTCACCGGTTCTCAACCACGAAACTACACCATGTCGGAGTGGATATAATAAAGGTACCTTTTCAACCACGTCTTGCCCTGACGGAAGGACTTGGACAGGCTCCTGTCCATCGTTCTGTGTGGGGTGGAGGGTGGACTGCGGCCAATATCCTAAGTGGACATTAGCAAACACGAAATGTTAGTGGCTAGTTTGATATGATAACGGTTATAACTCTCAAGTTACCTTCTAATAACCTCGGTTATCATATAGGATAAGATGTTGGCAAGTAGAATATACCTGTTGGTCGTTATGGGTGGAGGGAGAACTGCGGCCGGAATCCTAAAGCAATGTAAGCACGTGAACAATAATACGAACTAAAAAAACAAAAAAGGATGTGTAGCGTGTACTATTGGATAAGACACATAACGTTGTATATAAGCATATTTGTTAGCGTGTATATAAGATAGTTAGCATATACGTTCAACAGCTCTCAACTACGAAAACTCCGTCAAATTGGTACAGGTATACGAAAGTACCTTTCCCACAACGCCTTGCCCCCTCTGAAAGACTTGACCTGGCTCTTGTTCCTCATACTGCGTGAGAGGTGAACGGCGGCCAATATCCTAAGTGAACATTATCATATACACAATGTTAATTGCTAACTCGGTTTGATACATGTTAAACTGGCATATATTACATCTAACATCTTCTACTAACATTTGGCAAAATACGTTGAGGACAGAGATAACATCTAACAACCTTTGTTATCGTATAGTAAAAATAAATTGGGCCAAAGCAATAAGCTTTCGATATACTAAAATATCTTTGCGTTCAAGTTACCGTTAACCCTAAGTGTTGACGTGTATTTACCCATTTCAGAACTAGAAAACAAAACAAACCTTTTCCTCCAAGTTAACATCAGAAGGTGAGTTGTCGCCGTCATTGTGCGGCTCTTGCATTGTGTCATCGGCAAAAAATTGCTCATCATCTGGGAATCCGTGAGTTCCACTTTGCCCATCTTCAGCCTCCATCAAGTTCGCTACATTCACAGGGACGCTAGAGTCGACACCATCAACACCTACGCCTCTTATTATGCTACCGTCGTCAGCAGTAGCTGCCACGTAGAGGGAAACAATCTCTTCAGCCGAAGGCATGGTTTTGTTTGGCTGCACAGAGGGGATTGCATCAGAAGGGGCTCCCGTAGCCTGGAGTTTGGCTTTTCCCCGAGGACGAGGGACAGTTGTCGGTGGGGAGGACCGATTAATACTAGGCGCAGCAGTTTGCCTCTGAGACCTGGTCCTGCCGATGCTAAACCCCGACTCAGAAGGACCACCTGTGACTTCGTGATTGATATCAGCGTCATCGATGAACCACTGCGTTACAGCCTTAACAATTGCTCGATTGTTATCTGCTAACAATCGCTCGATTTTCTTGTTGTTATCCTGGATGATCTTTGAAACCAGGTTCTTTATTTTCTCCTCCGAGAGAAGAAGTCCTGTTTCTTTTGGTGGAGCTAAAGTAACATTTGCACGCCGTTTACTGGACATTCTCATCTTATCTCTTCCCTTGTCCGTCCCAACAAGCTTAGCCTTCTGACCACACCTCCGAGAGCTTGTACGGGCATCTAATGTATCGGGATCAAGACCAGGTCCAAACATTTCATATTTGAAATCATAACCTTGGTTGATGAGCGTAATCATATAATCAACCCGCTCATCAGGTTCGTCTTCACTCCATGACAGGTCCTCTAGCTCATTGCTTAGTATGAAATCCGGATGAATTATTGAATGAACGTCCACCTGCGATAAAAGAGTAATCGGCGTTGATATCGATTTATGACTCATCCTTAACAGTACATATTTACGGTATAAGGTTGTAAAGATAACATTCTTGTTGCGTCGTAGCTGTTACCCGATAACATTAGCCTTAGCTGATACCAGGGTTAGTGCCTCCAAAAAGAAGAATACATACCTTTTCTTTCTCATCAAGCACTCTCGCTTTGTTGAGCTGCAACTGAACTTTCTGTGACCGGAGCCGAGCATCAATGCATGAAGGACTACTGTCTTCCTCACTTGAAGAATCGTCGTCAGCTTGAATAGATGGAACAGCCTCTAGAACAACCATTTGTAAAGCTGGAAAAAGGCCCCCAACCGTGATGTTGGCAGTCAAAATCTGAGATAAGTTTCTACCCTTAATGGAATTTATCATCACATCGAACGACAACCTCCCCCAAGGGTATTGGAGAAATGCATCGAGATCTTCGACCATTTCATCATGCTCCATGCTAACCTTTGAGCGACTAAAATGGACAGAAGGCACAAGAAAAGCATCAACTATGGCAAGGCACGCGTATCGTAGTCTCATCTGGGTATGTAATTGAGATTTCTTCTGTAAAATCTCAATTGGCCTTTCTACGGGGACCTCCTTCTCGTCGCCAAACAGAGTCTTGAAGTATTCTGGAACAACATGTGGCCTCCCTTTTTTCTTCTGATTCGCTAGATATTTATCGCAATTCAGCCCAGATACTATCTTGAACTTGCAGATTGAGAACCTAATAGGTTTCCCCGCAAAGAACAACCAAATCTCGTTCTCTTTCTTAACATCTAACAAACGAGTGAGAGAAAATAGACCAAATGCGCCAGACCAAGCGGGTTGGTTGGGAATTTCAAACAATTTCCCAAACTGCGAAGACCTCAAAAAATCTCTTCTGATTGCTTCAGAGCAGAATCTATATCGAAAATAACCGTCATTTTCTGGTAAATGTTGACCCGATCACCAAGTGGTACATTTTCCGGGCTGAAGATCCTTTGCGGGATGTCAGAATTCGGGATCTGTCCAAATTTAGCGGGTTTATATACTTCTATCATATGTCGAAGTGTTTTACTCTAAAAATCACATATCAGATCCATAAAAAGCCAAAGGACGTCAAAATTTTACCTGGTCTGACATGGAATCCGAAAGCATGTCGTCGGCGTTGCTGTTCTCGGTGCTGTCCATTTCGGAGAAATCGTTTTCCTTGCTTTTTTAGCAATTTTGAACCTTAATTTCACTCAGTCGCTTCTTATCCCACAACCCCTGAATAAACCCAAATACTACTAAAAAAACACTCTAAACGACAACTATATTTTCTGACATAAAAGAGGTCCCACCACGATAGAATATTGCAGGTAGCGTGTTTAGCCCTTTGTTTTGGTATCTACGTCCTGACACAAATATAGGGGTATTATAGTCTACTTTTTTTTTCACAGTGCTCTTGGTACAATAGAGTTTCTGACCACCTAATTATGAGTTATTGGTTGCTATTATTTTATATTACTATAATAAATTAAAAAATAACACTCACTTACATGCATATTTATAAGTCCAATATCTTTAACGTAATTGATGGGGTATGTTCATATTTTAAATATATAAAATATATGTTTTTATGTTTATTAGAGTTCGAGAGGGGTCTGAGAGCTGGATTGATCAATTATGCTACTGGATAGATCGATCTTTTAACTGATCTTATTTTTGGATTGATCCATTATGTTTTTTTTTTGAAGAATGTAAAATTTATTCATCAAAAAAGCGTTTGTACAAAGTGTGTTTTTGAAGTTTGAATCTGACAACTGAATATAACAATTTAAATCTCAGATAGATAGATAATAAATAGATATCATTCAGCACCTGGTGGAGAACCACCTTTGTAATCCATCTTCATACTTGTTTGTGCCCAACTTTCTGATCGAAGAGATGCGGTTGCAAATGTTTTTGTCGAGATACCTTGTGAGGAGAGGCACTGTGATGGGTTCTTCACCATGGCATCTCCTATTTCTTTCCCGCCAAACGCATGCGCAGTGGACAGCCGCCTGAAACGCATATTGAATAAGAAACAGAGATGTTGAGTCGATGGTTGTGTCTTGTAACAGAGTGATAATATCCGACCACGAGGCTGTGATCCATTATGTTATCCATTATGTTATTGTGACGTGCATAACCATTCATCTTCAAAAGCCGCAAAGCGATTAATTGATCATACCCTTGAATCTATTGATTTACCGCACCAAAGTTGCTTTGGACAAAATCACCGAAAAATAGGGATCAAATGATCCATGTCTAGTCGACCGATTCTTTGAATACCCCATCCAATTTTAAGGATTCCAAAGCCATCTCGATTTTAATGTTTTAGATACCATGTTTTTATTTTCAGTCATTCAGATTCATTATCTAAATGACATGTTTAGATTTCTTTTAAGAAGATTATACTCCCTAAAGTCAATAATTTTGAGAAAATTTATGAATCATGTTGCAATACAATCATATTTGCTTTAATCATCTCTTTTGCTTTCATATGTGAGTTTCAAGGAATGGATTAGATAGATTTAAGATGTTGAAGTAAAGATATCTACAGTAGAAACTCTATAAATTAATAAACACTATAAATTAATAATTTTTTATAGCCCTGAGTTGGAATGATTCAAAATATGACACATTTTGATAAAATAATAAGATAATAATTTTAACAAAACTCTTATGTAAATATATAATCACACTAATATCATAAATTAATAACTATCAATAAAAAAAATCTAATATAAATATATAAATAAGTTAGTCTATTTAAATATGAGTTTCGTGATATTTTTTATTTATTTTAAATTTTTGTAATTCACTTTTAGTTTTGGAAATTTTTTTTAAAGAATACAATCTTTTTAAAAAAATATTTTTAAATTAAGAAAAATAAGAAATATTTTTTTATTTGAAATCTATAAATTAATAACTCTATAAATTAATAAAATATCAAAATCCCAACATTATTAATTTATAAATTTTTACTGTGCATTATTATTTATATTTGGTTATCTTAACCATCTGCCAATAGTATTTCATATCTCACCCAAAAATGAGGTTTGCGAAATTTTTTTTTTAAACTCTATTTTTGAAGTGAGATTTGGAGTATGGATTGAAGATGGTCTTACTCCATGTTAAGAGAAATCTTATTAATTATTGTATTTGGAGTCGGATTGGAAATAGTGTAGAATAACAAATAGATTCACTCTATTTTTTTTGTTCATCATTCTAATTGAGTAAAAAGTAGAATTAATTAGAAAAAAAATCCAACTCCATTTTTCAGTTACTTTAAAATGGAATAAAAAGTAAAGTTATAACTTAGAGATGCTTTTAATGCTATAACTAAATTTTGTATGCTCTCGCACGAGAGATAAACTTTTTTTGTATACTATATTTTAATACATAAAATATAAAATGAGAATAAGAGCTAATTTAGGTGTTATTGATTCAAATATTTTTAATTTTAATTTTGAATTTCATAATAAATTTAATAAATATTTGACAACATGTTTAATACCTGTTTGGCAACATGTTATTTAAAAATAATAAGTGTTTAAAAGCAGTTTCTAAAACTACTTTTATTTTCATACTATAGGTTAGATTGAGCATCTAGTTTTAGAACTCTACCTTAATTGTGCACCTAAGATAAGCAATACTTCCTCCGTTTTTTTATTAGTTGTTTTGAAAGGCTTTTTTGGTTTCATAAATCTAAGTTGTTTTCAAAGTTCAAAATAAAAAATAAATATTTAATTAAAAGTTATAAGAAAAAATTAAACAATAATTTATTATTGTTGGCTTCCAAGATTTCAAAAAAGTATACTCCATTTAAAATATAACATTTAGTCAACAAGATTTATTAATCAACAAAACAAATCTTCTCTAATTCACTATAAAAGCCAGCGCTAAGTTGCTATACTTTCTTATCAACCCAGATTTTCATTTCTTTGCCAAACTAACTAAAAGCCATGAAATAGATTTAAAGACCATTTTCATTTTGAGGCTTCAATAAGTAATAATTTACAAAGTTTTTTATTTTGGCTCCATGGTAAAATTTGGAAATTTTAGTTTAAATTGATAATGTAAAAGATGGTTTCAAAATTATTTTGTAAAATTGTCTAAAAATTCAACGTTTGATCGTTGGTATTCCCTTTCATTTTTTTCCTCCGTACAGCACTATTCCACTTCTTTAATTAAGTTCTCGATAAATAATAGTTTTCATAGAAAATGTAAAAAAAACAAAACCTATCTTAGTATGCATTCTTTTTAACCAAAACAACTAATAAAAAGAAATGGAGGGAGTATTTTTCTATCCAATGAAATTTGATTTAATGAATTTGTGAGCTTCTCGCACTTAAAATCAAGCTTGTTTGAATTCTTAAACACAAAATACATTTGATTGAATCTTGATTTTGAACTTAGAGACTAATACATAGAGAATAAGTCTAGTATTGTGTTCTAAGTTCCAAATGTTTCATTTTTTTCTGAATTCCTTCAAAATGCTATATGACCCAATGTTTTAATTTGATTGATAAATCATCTACTCTAATTTTTTTTTTCTGAGCTTTAACTTTGTACTAGTGATTGAGGCAATCAAACAGTTGGATTCTTTTTAAGATAATTAAAATCTTGGAGATTCATTATGTAATTTGGACTAAAGCTATAATCTCTTTAGACCCGAAACAGTGGCGAATCTAGGAAAAAATTTAATTAGGAACATAATCTATTATATAATAGGAGAGTTTTATCTCTATCTAAGGTATCCACATTAGCAAACTCATAAATAAATAAGCATTTAATACATATATATTTATATTTATTATTAGTATATTAAGTATAATTAAATATAATAAAAAGGATTTTAGTGTTAAAAAAGAAATAAATGACAATTAGATATCAATAATTAAATAAACTTGTAATACTAACTAAATTAAAAATATTTCTATTTTATTAAAAATAATATATTATTAAACTAAAAAAATTAGAAAAAATGATAATTAAAAAAAAGCTAAAAGATAATTAAAAAAATAAAAAAATAGAAGGAAGAAGATAAATGAAAATATAAAAAAAGAAGATGAAGACGAAAAATAATAAGATAAAAAAAAACCAAAAGAAAAATAAGAAGAAGAAGAAAAGAAAAAAATATAAGTCGAATAAATTGAAAATGAATTTGAAAAAGAAAAAGGAAAAAGAACATGAAGCTTTTGAAGAGAAATTTTAGAAAATATGATGACAAAGACATTAAAGGCAACAAGGAGAACAAGAAAATTTTAGAAAATATGAAGACAAAGACGTTAATGGTAACAAATGAGAACAAAAGATGAAGATAACAAACTATGAGAATATGAATATTGAAATGAAAAAAATATAAAAAATACACAAAATAAAAAATTAACAAAAATTAATAATATAATTAATAAAATTTTATTGTTATATAGAAACACTAATAAGGATAACTAGCAGAACATAACAGATGTACTGTTAACACAAGGCAAATATAAAAAATTAATTATTATACTAAAAAAATATCAAACAAATTATTTATTAAGAAATAGCATATAAAATATATAAAATACAAAAAAAACTAAAATCCGCGCAAAACGCGGACTCAACCCTAGTTTTATAAATAACAAAAAAATTTAGTTGGGGGCACTTTTTATTTTTTAACATTAAATTCAAATTTTTTGAGAAAAAATAAAATAGTAAGGGAGGGCATATGACCCTATTTAAAATAAATTTACCTTAATTTTTTTGGCCTTTGCTACTTATATAAGAAATCATACAACATATTTGTTTCACCATAAATTTTGTAAAGGTTTGTGTATTTTTGAAATATGTTATTATATAATTTTTTTTGGTCAGAATGTTATTTGTATATAATTTAGAGATTGACTTATGTACAATAGAACCTCTATAAATTAATACTCGATAAATTAATAATTACTATAAATTAATAAATTTTGCTGGTCCCAAGTCGGACCAATGTAATAATCCATCAAATTCGATAAGATAATAAGATAATAATTTTTTTTTTGAAATTCTTATGTAAATATATGGTCCCAACAAAAAAATAAATTAATAATTATATAAATTTATGTAAATATATGTAAATAGAATATTTTAAAATATGACTAATGTGTTTATTTTTACTTAAAGTTAGAAATTTCATTCGTTTCCATCTCTCTAATTATTTTATCAGTAGCTCTTATTGCTGTTTTACTATATACATTCAAAATTTATGATGATTTTTTATGTGATAATTAATTTTCTTACTTGTAAATGTTTTTAAATGTATTGTAATACTGATAGTAGCCATGATTTTATTATAAATTTTAAACTTATGAAGATGTATATTTTTACATAGATAATCGAATACGGTGTTAAAAACTATTTTATTGTGATAGTTATGATTGTTAATCATAATTTATACTATGAAATTTATTAAAATTTTAAAATATAATATTATTTTAAAGAATTTTTTTAAAAATTATATGCGGGAATCAAATTTTATCTATAAATTAATATCATGATAAATTAATAAAATATTATAGTTCCAACAATATTAATATATAGAAGTCTTACTGTATCTGCAAAAATATAGGGAGACTGATGAAAATGACTTAGAAAAACATATGTTATAAGAACAAAAAGAATAAGGTATCTATTATAAAGTCACAATCAAATTGACTTCTCAATCGAATCAAATCGTTTGGTAATTGGTGTTATTTTGTCTAATCAAATAAACCAAAAACCGAATACATGATAAACTGAATACATGATAAACCGAATAAACAGACTGATCAAACCGGAAAAAAAAATGTCCTTAGCCTAAATAAATCAGTCATATTCGTCTTGATAATTTTGTTCTGAATTTGTGTGACTTCTCGAAATCGTTTGGTAATTTGGTTTTGTTAATCTACAAGTAGTTTGATTGACCAAAAAAAAAAGAAAAGTAACAAGTAGTTTCAATTTTGTTGCCAATTAGCTTGTTAGTTATCTCACTATTATCCCTAAATAATAAAATTTGAATCCACTAAAAAAAAACCAGAGGTTCTTAGCAAATAGCAACACGTTTCAAGCATTTTCTGCGATTTCTCGTTTCACAAAATATCTTCTGAGGCTACACGAAACCAGCGAGCAACCAGCTTCGTCTCTCTCTCTCTCTCTTGAGTCTTCTCAAGTAAAACCTCAACTCCTGAAGTATACGCATGGGAGATCATCAGAACGATCTAAACGATGACGTTTTCTCCTTCTTCACCACTCCTAACGATTCCGACTTCTCTGCGTCGACGGCTACTCCTTCCACGCTTTTCAACCGTTGTTCATACTCCTCCTCCTCTTCCTCCGGCGATGAATCTCACCCTTCCGGTCCTTCAGTCGACGACAGCAACAAACGCATCGACTACATGATCCAATTCCTCGACCGGAGGCTAAGCGAAGACGGCAATTTCGACGGGATCGGAGCGGAGAGCGACGGCGATGGATCCGATTCTCTGCCGGAATTCGTTGGGAAGTGTGGAGGAACCGGGATCTTCAAGGTTCCGATTAGGTCGGCAGTTCATCCAAATCGACCACCGAGTCTTGAGGTTAGACCACATCCGTTAAGGGAAAGTCAAATCGGACGGTTCTTAAGGACGATGACTAGCACTGAGAGACAATTGTGGGTTGGTGGTGAAGACGGTGGGTTGAAGGTATGGGACTTCGATGAACTGTACGGAAGCGGACGGAGTTTAGAGGCGGAGGATACGGCGCCTTATAAGGAGACTCCGGAGATGGAGGTTGGTTCTTCGGTTGTTTGTATGATCGGAGATGAAGGTAGTAGAGTGGTTTGGAGTGGGCATAGAGATGGGAGGATTAGATGTTGGAAACTGACAGCTGATCATGGCATTGAAGAAGCCTTGTCGTGGCAAGCTCATCGTGGTCCTGTGCTCTCCATTGTCATCTCGGCTTATGGTGAGTATAAGTTTTTTTTATTTTACTTGATTAGAAAGGGAAGTAGAAACATCAGACATAGCCGTTTAAGATGAAAGAAGATTGATTTTAAATGTCAACATCGAGTTTCTTATTGTGGTAGTCTCTATTCTGATTGTTTTGCTGACTAATACGCATGTTTGGCTCCTCTAGCTCCATTAGACAAGCTGGGTAGAGTGTTTATTGAATAGCTTATTGAGTCTACAAGACTTTCCTTTTTGTAATTGCCTTGTATGCCTCTGGTCATTATTTTTCCTCATTCCAGCGTCCAATGCCTACCCTCCTGTCGAGTAAAAACTTTGGATTCTTTTAATTGGTAGATATGTAATGAGAAATTAAAATAGAGAACGGTTCTTTTAGTTCATTTTGAAATGTTACTTACTATCTCGGGGAAACTTCCTGTACTTGATCTCCCTTGGTGAAGGATTTGGTTGACTTAGCATTTAACTGCCTATTGGCATCTCTGTTTCATCCTCTTTGGTCAAAGTTGGAGCGATTTCAAATATAAATAAACTTTGGTACCCTTGCGGATGATTTAATTGTGTTTAACCTTCTCTCATGACACATTTTTGGTATCAATTATCTAGGAGATATATGGTCAGGGTCTGAGGGAGGCGCTCTTAAAGTTTGGCCATGGGACGCTCTTGAGAAGTCTCTTTCTTCGACGATGGAAGAAAGGCACATGGCTGTGTTATCAGTAGAGAGATCGTATATTGACGCTAGGAACCAGGTTTCTGTCAATGGATTTGCTAATACATTAACGTCAGATGTGACGTTCCTCCTATCTGATCATACGAGGGCAAAAATTTGGAGTGCTAGTCCCCTGACATTTGCTTTGTGGTAAAATGGAGACTCGTTTTGTTTTCTTTCATATACATCAGCCTTTCTGATTCAGATTGATCATCGAATCTATCAGCATTACCACAATAAAATTTTCTCTACATTAACTCTTTCCAATTGGGCTCTGTAGTTCTTCAACTGCTAGCAGGCACGCCCATTAAGTTACCTGTATATCTTAGTCTTTTCTTATTTTCTGTTTGTTCATTTCATGGCAGGGATGCTCGCACAAGGGAATTGATCAAAGTATTTAATATTGATGGGCAGCTCGAGAACCGAACTGACAGTTCTGTATTTCCTGATTTTGGGACTGAGGAAGAGGGGAAGATGAAGATAACTGCTTCAAAGAAAGAGAAAGCTCAATCTTCTCTTGGTTTCTTTCAGCGGTCACGTAATGCCCTTATGGGAGCAGCTGATGCTGTTCGTCGTGCTGCAACAAAAGGGGGTTTTTGTGATGATAGTAGGAGAACTGAAGCTGTCGTTATATCAGTGGATGGACAGATTTGGACTGGAAGTGCAAACGGCATCCTTATGCGATGGGACGGAAATGGTAATTGCTTGCAAGAGTTCTCATACCAGTCTTCTGGTATTCTCTGCATGTTTACTTTTTGTTCTCGGCTGTGGGTTGGTTATTCCAGCGGCATTGTTCAGGTATTAGACCTTGAGGGAAAGCTGCTTGGAGGATGGGTGGCTCATAGTGGTCCTGTAATAAAAATGGCTATTGGTGGTGGTTATTTATTTACCCTTGCGAATCATGGAGGTATCCGAGGATGGAATGTTACTTCTCCAGGGCCCCTTGACAATGTATTGCGGGCTGAGTTGGCTGGGAAAGAATTTTTATATTCAAGGATTGAGAATCTGAAAATATTAGCGAGTACATGGAATGTTGGGGAGGGTAGGGCATCAACCGACTCACTTGTATCTTGGTTAGGCTCTGCTGCAACTGGAGTTGAGATCGTTGTTGTTGGACTGCAAGAAGTCGAAATGGGAGCAGGAGTTCTTGCAATGTCCGCAGCAAAAGAAACAGTAAGTTGTCGTGTACCTACTATTAGGCGGGAAAGATGTATTCCTTAAGGTGTATGCCACTGTTCTGGCTGATTGCACTAGCAATGCTATTTAAGCTCTCTGATTACTCTCTTTCAGAGAATAGTATACATCATGAACTGAATCTGCTCAACTTCCTCAATTGATCGGTCTTCATTTTGCACAATCCTCGTGGCAACTGTTTTACTTTTATGCTATTTCAACTAAAGAATTTTTCTGCCCCTCCACTCTCTCAAACATGCAGACGCACACACGTTCTGTTTTCATGCTCTATCTGGTTATGAACTTTTTCATAGGCGGGCTACGTTTTATAATTTAAAACCTTTTAAATTGCGCTTTTTAGTTTTCTGAATGTCTTAACTCTGTTTCCTCGAAAATGCAGGTGGGACTTGAGGGTAGTCCACTTGGTCAGTGGTGGATGGATATGATTGGGAAAACTTTGGATGAGGGTTCATCGTTTGTTCGTGTTGGCTCTAGACAGCTGGCAGGGTTGCTCATATGTGTATGGTTAGTAATTTTTTTTTATGTACGTATAACTAATATCTGTTCATTTTTTTTGAGACAATATGTATTTCTTATTGTTGAAGTACTCCATGTTATTTATGCTCATTTGGATCGTTTGATGCTCAGATGCTAAATGTTCCCTTTCAATCTCGATTTAACTAATATCCACATAGATTCTTACATAACAGCATAGGAACAACTTGTTAGTATGAATTATTTTATTTCAGATTTCTTGATTATTATATAATTTCTTAAAACGATTGGTCTTAAAGCTTAGGAGAAATAAAAAGATACTGGTGTTTTTTATCCTGCATGCTTTCTCTCTGCGGCTTTTGTTTTCCCAGTTCTCGTCTTAGTATTGGGTGAACTTGATAATTTATAGTCTTATAGAGAAAAAACATTTTTTTCAGGGTTAGATATGACCTTAAGCCTCACGTGGGAGATATTGACGCTGCTGCGGTTCCTTGTGGTTTTGGACGAGCGATTGGTAATAAGGTATGGCTCACTAATATCATCAACAGTAAAAATAAAGGATTATCTCAAACATTATCTGATGTAACTTTTGTGGTTCTTGTCCCCTTTCTATTTCGCTTGATGCTATCTCTGTTATGACACAACAATTTTCTTCTTTATAGGGAGCTGTCGGTGTGCGGCTCAGAATGTATGATCGAGTATTGTGCTTTGTTAATTGTCATTTTGCTGCACACTTAGAAGCTGTTAATCGGCGAAATGCCGACTTTGACCATGTTTATCGAACAATGGCTTTCTCACGGTCTAGTTCACTCAATCCAGGAGCTGGTATGCTGCGAAATATATTTCTATCATGCTCTGTTGCCTGCTTGGCTTATCAATTTTGGCCTATTCATTGGTCTCTCTTGTTATTGGTCTCCTCAATTGCAGCTGGTGCTTCATTTGGCGTGTCAGTGCCTCGTGGTGGCAATGTACGTATTTTCTTTGATTATTATAGTTGTTGTAAACTGTAGTGTGTATTCTCGTTCAAAAAGTCTAAGAGCCGTACTTTCACAGGCTGTGGGTGTCAACACAGTTGAAGCAAGGCCTGAATTATCCGAGGCAGACATGATCGTATTTCTTGGAGATTTTAATTATCGCTTGGATGATATAACTTATGATGAAACAAGGGATTTCATTTCTCAAAGATGCTTTGATTGGCTAAGAGAAAAAGATCAGCTACATGCTGAAATGGAAGCTGGGAATGTTTTTCAAGGGATGCGTGAAGCAGTTATCAGGTTCCCTCCAACATACAAGTTTGAAAGGCACCAAGCTGGTCTAGCAGGTCAGTGACTTCCTTCCTCTTTGTCGCTTCCGTTAGTTTCCCAATTGATACCATTTTTCCTGGAGAATCATAGTTTAAGATGCTGTTTCAAATCTTTCCGAAAAATAGAGAGTAAAATTGACAGCATGATAAATTGCAAACGTCTTAGTTTTCTCTCAAATGTCATATCAGTTGAAAAGTTGAGAATGTGAAGTTAGCCTTGCATCTACTTTACAGAGTTGCTTACACTATTTCTCTAACGACAAAATTTCTGCTGGCTTCTATGATATGGTCATCAGTTTCTGGCAATGGGAGAAGCTAGATCTGTGATAATATTACTATTTCCGGGCTTTTCGGATTTTAAGGCATTGAGCTGCCAAAACCATATTTGACAATTGAAGCTGTGTTTCTGCAGGATATGATTCCGGGGAGAAGAGACGGATTCCTGCCTGGTGTGATAGGATTCTATATCGCGATAGCAAGAAACATTTGGGAGCTGACTGCGGTTTGGATTGTCCAGTGGTTTCTTCTGTATCACAGTAAGCTTCTTGTTATTTCCTGGATTCATTCAGTAGTTTTCATGCAGTTAACAGTAGAAAGCATACTTGGGGTTGGCTCATTTCACTTTTCCAAATGTATCAGTATTAGATTTAGAAGAGTGTCATTCCTCAGCTTATGCATTGCTTGTAGCTTCTTAAGATCATTGGCTATAACAAATTATCCGCTTCCTTTTTTTCTTTTCAATTCCTTAAGTTCTCATGTTCTCTGGCCTAATCTGCCTATGATTATTCAGAAAAGAAACATTTTGTAACTTGCACTTTTCTTTGTGAAAGGAACTTGTTTTTTTAGAGAAAAGGAATTTGTATCTGTGTTTCTGGTTTTCAAAAGTCTTTAACAGGCTTTGTATGATTTTAAAATACATGAGTCTCTAGGGCCAAGAAACATGGCATTTCTCAAATATTAAGGTTACTTTATAATATCAGAAAGTTGGGTGTAGAGTCCACGAGATACAGATTTGAATATATAATGCGTTTCTGTGACCCTTTTATAATGTTTACGATCATAAACATCCGAATTGAGTAAGTATTAAGGCTTACAATTGTTTTTTCTCTATAAGGTATGATGCCTGCATGGATGTAACAGACAGTGACCACAAGCCCGTCCGCTGTGTGTTTAGCGTTAAGATTGCCCGGGTCGATGAATCAGTCAGGAGACAAGAACTTGGGAACATCATAAATACGAATAAGAAAATCAAGGTCATGCTTGGAGAGTTAAGCAAGGTTCCAGAAACAATTGTCAGCACTAATAACATAATACTTCAAAATCACGATTCAACAATTCTGCGTATTACGAATAAGAGCGAGAAGAACATTGCTTTCTTCAAAATCATTTGTGAAGGTCAGTCTAACATTGAGGAGGATGGTCAGGCATACGACCATCGAGCGAGAAGCGCTTTCGGGTTTCCCCAGTGGCTAGAGGTTAGTTGTTCTTTTATGCTTGCAGCCTGGCTTTTCATTGTTTTGTCTGACTGTTCTCTATTTCCTAAACGATTATATCGCATTTATTCTTTAATTAGAAAAGTTAGTTTGTTATTTGATTTATAGGAGCTTAAAGAGTTCAATTCGCAAGTAGTTATAATGATGTACACTAAAGCTTAGGATAGACACCATAGCTGTGAATTTAATCAGATCAGCCATAGAGGTTAGAGGATGTGTGTTCAGTCCAGTTTTTGATTGGTTTTTTGGGTTTTTGGTTATAGAAAAATAGTTGCGCAAGTGCAGAATCTAATCTATCACAGGATAAGTTTTGTATGGTTTCGGATTTTGATTAAAATGTTACTTACTTTTCCAAATGAATTTAAGTTTTGGTTCGGTTCATTTCCATTTGGGATTCGATTTCGGTATCTCGGTTTCTGACCCTATTACGGCTCTTTGGTTTTTCAGATCAGATTTTGGTTCGAATCGGTTCTGTTTTTTTTTTTCCAGAATGAAATCTTAAATCTTTTGGCTGCCTTTGTGTATATCATGTCGTGTGTAATTCAGAATATCCTCGGTATCGATTTTGACTAAATGCTTGTTTTTTCTTTACACAGGTGTCTCCCGGAACCGGAATAATCAAACCAAACCAAATAGCCGAGATCTCAGTCCATCTCGAAGACTTCCCAACAGTAGAAGAGTTCGTGGACGGTGTCGCTCACAACTCTTGGTGCGAAGACACAAGAGACGAGGAAGCCATATTAGTCCTCGTGGTACACGGAAGATTCTCTACCGAAACAAGAAACCATAGAATCCGTGTCCGTCATTGCCCTCGTGGTAGATCCGCAAAGAAACATTACCATGATAAACCCAAAAACTCGGGAGAAATAAACGCTCTTCATCGGTCGGATTATCAACAGCTAAGTAACACTCTTGATGTTGTTGAGCAGCTAAGGAACTTACACAGTCCTTAGATGCCAACTATCTCTCTTTTTCTCTCTTGGAGGGCTTTTTAAGTGTACAGTGAGATTAAAGCAACGTCCTCCATGTGATAAATAATTTGTAACATGTTGTCTTTTTGGATTCTAATGGAAGAAATGGTGTGAAAGATTAGCTTCTAACGTTTTTTGTTTAGAGGCTAATTACGTTGCTTATTGCAGGAGATATCTTTCTACCAAATGTTATTTTATTTCTCCGTATGAGTAATGAGGTTTGTAATGTAACCTTTTATATATTGTTCATGTAACTTGCTCTGTAAACGAAACTCTATTTTGATGAATTTGTACTTAAATTTAATGATGTGCTTGTTGAGTTTTATACTAGGATTTTATGAAACGTCAAAGGATTGAAGATTAAATTAGAGAACTTAGATTTCCGTTCAAATGAACAATGATTGGAATGAAGAAGCGAGAATAAATATGGGATTTAACTTAGTTAATATTGAAGAATACAAACGGATGAAATAAATAAGAAGACGACTGGATTTGACAAAGTTAGTAGTATGTGCTAATATATATATATATATATATATATATATATATTTTGACTTCAGTAGTATGTGCTAATATGTACTCTTAAGTTTTGCCTTTGCGCGTTTGTGAACTGGGCAGAACTTTTGGGGCGATATGAGCCTGAACGAGCTCAACAACTTTGTCAAGGATCAACAAATACAACTAGAAAACCATAAGACATAAAAATAAATATCAATTAACAAACAATTGGAAATAGATTGCAAGTTGTCAAGAATAGAGAGTACAATATAACAAAAAAAATAGAGAAAAAGAAGGCGAAATTAGGAAGATATACAAGGATTGAAGATTGAGATGAATAGATATGAAAAAGAACTCAAAAAAGAAATTGAGTATTGTTATAATAATTAAAGGAAGGATAATTAAAGGAACAATATTGTATACTTTTTCTATGTTTATAAATAGACACCTCTGCTGTGTAATAACATAAGTTACATAATTGAAAGAAATCTCTTTTCTCTCTTACGTCTTCTCTCCCTCTCATCTCTCTCCCTTCTCCACTTAAACAAAACAATATAATATACATATATATTATATTATATACAAACACATAAACACTCACCTATATTATATCATATAATATATAAAACGTTATCAGCACAAACCGTTCCTATACCGTTTATATACCAAAAAAGTGAGATTTACTTTATGTTCAATCTGTCTACTTTTATGTTTAATTCAAACCGATCATTATGGAGGCTATGTATTTACGATCATTACCATATGGTAGACTATGTCTCTTTAAATCAAATATATGGTTGGTTTATGATCATATGGTAGTTGTCTCATCAGATCATTACCTCCATATAATAAATGTCCCGAAGATATTTAAGAAAAATTCCTGAAGAACTAAAAAAATATTATGTCCAAAAAACATATTTTTTAAAAAAATGTCCCGAAGACTTATAAAAAAAAGTTCCAGAATAACTATATAAAAAATATATATCCAGAAAATATATAAAAGCGTTCTTGAAGAATTGCATAATAAATCTCGTCCAGAAGACGAATATTTATTTTAATTATTGTTATTTAATTTCTGTTTATTATTGCTTTAAATTCAATCTTTTAAATTCAGTTTTTATTATGTTTATGAATTCTAAAATTTTATCAAATTTTATTAAAATCAGAATTTTTAAAACTAGATTATGACCAAATTTATAAATTATTATATTGATTACAGTTATTATGTCGAATTTGAGAAAACTCGAGATTACTGCCCTTGATATTTCTGGAAATAATTATATGAGATGGGCAGTAGCTGCAAGGATGCATCTAAAAGGAAATCAGCTCCTTGATACCATCGATAAAACAAAAACAACTCCATGATCTTTTTTATTCCACCATATCCACGATGGTTTAAAGGATGAATATATCACGAAAGAAGATCCTGCAGATCTTTGGCAATCACTCCAAGATAGGTTTGATCACCAGAAATATGTGATCTTACCAACTGCTAAACATGAGTGGTTGAACCTCCGGTTTCAGGACTATAAGAGCGTTAGTGAGTATAAATCCGCTCTATTTGGAATCACTTCCGGGATAATGTTATGTGGTGAAAATATAAGTGATCATGATATGATTGAGAAAACTCTCTCAACATTTCATCCTGGAAAAGTAGTCCTGCAGCAGCAATACCGGGAAAACGGATACAAGAAATATTCAGAGTTAATGCAAGTTCTCTTGGTGGCAGAACAAAATAATGAACTCGTGATTTTAAACCATCAAACTCGTCCAAGTGGATCAGCTCCATTCCTAGAAGTGAATGTTGCAACATCAAGCCATGAGAATTGGCAAAGTGGGCGTGGACGCGGTCGCGGAAATGATCGTGGTCGTGGGCAAGGTTTTGGATGTGGCCGAAGACATGGACGAGGAAGAAAATTCCGTCTTGCTAATTTCAACGATGGAAGAAATAACAAAAAGTTTAAAGGTAATGAAGTTGGTCGCAAGCAACATGAGAATGCTTGCTACAGATGTGGCATGAAGGACATTGGTTCCGTACCTATCGTACGCCGAAACATTTAGGCGATCTGTACCAAGAATCGCAAAAGGCGAAAGGAAAAGAAGGTGAAACCAACTTCATCCATGGTGAATCCAGTCTTTCTTTTGATGGTATAAACGATGACACAAATCTCGATATATCTGATTTCATGGTTGATCCCGAAGATATCAACGAAAAACAAAACGAGTAAAATCTTCCCGAAGAAGAAGATGTGACATGATGTATATATAGTGAGAAAAATAAAAATGTAAAATCTAGTGTTTAAAAATGTATTTTTTGTTGTAAAAAAGGTTTTTATTGTAATATAAACTATTTTTTTTTGCTATATTAATTTATCTTTTATGAATATCTTGAATTCAGAAAATATCAAAGATTAAGATCCAGGATGGAGAATATTTCTGGCAGACAGTGCTACAACGCACACAATATTATAAGATAAAAAATAATTTTCCTCTCTTAAAATGAAAGATTCCGCCGGAAGCATGAATACAATATCTGGTAATGCAAAAATTATTATGGGCTCCAGAAGAATCAGTTTTTCAATGCCAAAAGGAACAATATTTGAAGTAAATGATGCGTTATATTCCCCCGGATCTTACAGAAATTTGTTAAGTTTTAAAGATATCCGCAGAAATGGATATCACATAGAAACTATGAATAAGAATGGCATTGAATATCTTTGCATTACATCAGTTATTTCGCAGAGAATAGTTATACTAGAAGTATTACCAGCATTATTCTCCGAAATATATTCCACAAAGATAAATATGACTGAATCATATGTTACGGTAAACCCGAAGTTTACAAGTACATTCAAAATCTGGCATGAACGATCAGGACACCCTGGTTCAGTCATGATGCAGAAAATTGTGGAAAATTCTAATGGCCATCCGTTGAAAAACCAGAAGATTTTTCAATCGAGAGAATTTATATGTAATGCTTGTTCTCAAGGAAAACTCATAACTCGGCCATCACCAGCTAAAATCGGGAATGAATCTCCAGTATTCCTAGAGAGAATACATGGTGATATATGTGGGCCTATTCATCCACCATGCGGGCCATTTCTATATTTTATGGTATTAATTGACGCATCCAATAGATGGTCACATGTGTGTTTATTGACAACACGAAATACGACTTTCGCAAGATTCATTGCCCAAATAATCAGGTTGAGAGCACAGTTCCCTGATTATATGATAAAGAAAGTAAGACTTGATAACGCTGGTGAATTCATTTCCCAAGCTTTTAATTATTATTGTATGTCATTGGGAATTGATGTTGAACATCCTGTTGCACATGTTCACACACAAAATGGCATGGCTGAGTCATTGATTAAACAGTTACAACTAATTGCTAGACCGTTAATATTGAGAACAAAGCTCCCAATTTCAGTATGGGGTCATGCTATCTTGCATGCAGCGGTATTGCTTCAGATAAGACCGAGTTCGTATAATAAATATTCCCCAATACAATTAGCATCTGGCCATGAGCCAAATGTATCCCACCTGCGTATGTTCGGGTGTGCGGTTTATGTTTCTATAGCTCCACCACAAAGATCTAAAATGAGACCGCAAAGAAGATTGGGAATATATATCGGTTATACATCACCAAGTATAATTAGGTATCTTGAACCACAAACTGGTGATATGTTTACGACACGTTTTGCCGATTGCCATTTTAATGAAGATGAATTTCCAGCGTTAGGGGGAGGAATTAAAGAATTTCCAAAAGATGTTACATGGTGCACACCATACTTGTTGCACCTTGATCCCCTACAAAAAATGTGAACTAGAAGTTCAGAAAATAGTCCATTTACAAAATATGGCAAATGAATTACCAGATGCGTTCACAGATACGAAAAGGGTGACAAAGTCATATATACCCGCTGCAAATGTTCCATCAAAAATTAATGTTCCGGAAGAACAAAATGATGGAAAAATATCAAATGAACCCAAAGCTCAGTTGAAGAGGGGGAGACCGATTGGCTCAAAGGATAAAAATCCCCGAAAGAAAAAGAAATTGGGAAAACAAAATAAAAATGGTCCAGAAGAACCACATACAGAGAACGGTGCTGAAGATGAAAATGACGAAAAAAATCACAAGATTTCCATTAATTACGTCCAAAATGAGATATTATGGGCTATAGATCAAATAGAAGATAATGATGGAATATTCTCATTCTCTGTATGCAAAGAAATTGAATATGAAAGTGATGATCCAGATCCAACGTCCATATTAGAATGACAGAAAAGATCTGATTGGGAGAAGTGGAAAATGGCCATAGAAACGAAATTGATCTCCCTCAATAAAAAAAAAGTTTTTGGACATATTGTCACAACACCTAAAAGGTACAACCGGTTGGGTACAAATGGGTTTTTGTGAGAAAAAGAAATAAGAAAAATGAGGTAACAAGATATAAAGCCCGACTTGTTGCCCAAGGATTTTCTCAAAGACTGGGAATTGATTATGAAGAAACTTATTCTCCGGTTATGGATGCAACTACATTTAAATTCTTAATGAGTCTTGCGGTATCTAAAAATCTTGAAATGTATCTTATGGATGTTGTGACAGCATATTTATATGGATTACTTGATAATGATATCTATATGAAAATTCTAGAAGGAATGAAAATGCCTGAAGCATTAAGTTCTAAATCGAAAGAAATCTGTTCAGTCAAATTACCGCGATCACTTTACGGATTAAAACAATCCGGACACATGTGGTATAATCGCTTAAGCGAATATTTACTAAAGAAAGGATATGTGAATAATGCAATTTGCCCTTGCGTCTTTATTAAGAAATCTTCGTCAAGATTCATGATCATTGCTGTTTATGTGGATGACCTGAACATTATTGGAACGCAAAAAGAGATTGATGATGCAAGAAATCATATGAAAGAAGAGTTCGAAATGAAAGATCTCGGAAAGACAAAGTTTTGTCTTGGATTACAAATAGAGCATCTCCGAGATGGAGTATTCGTACATCAATCAAAATATACTAAAAGGATATTAAAACGCTTTTGTATGGATAAAACGACTCATTTGAGTACTCCAATGGTTAATCGATCTCTCGATACGGAAAAAGATCCATTTCGTCCTTGTGAAGATAACGAAGAAGTTTAGGTCCTGAAGTACCTTATATGAGCAGTATTGGTGGACTTATGTATCTTGCGAATTATACCCGACCAGATATAGCATTTGTTACAAATTTACTAGCAAGATATAGTTCATCTCCTAGCGCAGACATTGGAATAGAATAAAACATATATTCCGTTATCTTCAAGGAACAATTGACTTGGGATTATTTTATCCTAGAAACTCCAAACTTGGTTTAGTCGGTTTTGCAGATGCAGACTATTTATCAGATCCTCATAAAGCTCGATCGCAAACCGGATATGTTTTCACGTTTGGAGGAACCGCAATCTCTTAGCGTTCTCAAAAACAGACATTAGTCGCCACTTCTTCAAATTATGCAGAAACTATTGCGCTTCATGAGGCATATAGAGAATGTGTTTGGCTCAGACCTATGATTCATCATATACAAGAAGTAATCGGAATAGTTATCAATTAAGAGCCGACAAAGTTATTCGAAGATAATGCTGCATGTGTCACTCAACTAAAAGAAGACTATATCAAGAGTGACAGAACGAAACATATTCCTCCAAGATTTTTTTTTTATACCCAAGAGCTCGAGAAAAATCAAGAAGTCGATATGCAATATATTCGTTCATGTGATAATGCGGCGGACCTCTTTACAAAAGCGCTTCCTACTATAATATTTAGAAAGCATATCCAAATTATCGGAATGCGTCATTTATGGAATTTATGAAGAGAACGTTATATCCATTATTCCAATGGAAGATTACATTACTATACTCTTTTTTCTTGTCATGGTTTTTATCCTATTAAATTTTTTTATGATAAAGTTTTTAATGTGATAGTACATAATTATAAACATTGATAATTGATGAATAATTAAATGAGAGTGATAATAATTAAAGGAAAGATAATTATCCCAAGTTTCACCGCCTTTGTTTTTACCGACTTGAGGTAATATTTTATACTTTTTCTGTCTATAAATAGACACCTCTGCTTGTGTAATAACATAAGTTACATAATTGAAAGAAATCTCTCTTCTCTCTTACGTCTTCTCTCCCTCTCATCTCTCTCCCTTCTCCACTTAAAGAAAACAATATAATATAATATATATAATACATATATAAACACATAAATACTCACCTATATCATATCATATAATATATAAAAATATTTAAAAATTATTAAAAGATTGAAGTTTTGATGAATACTATAAAAGAATATGCATAACCAATAAATATTCAAAAAATAATGAAGAGATTAGATTATCATGGTCATCAACAAAAAAAATAATAGAAATTTATAAAAGAAAACGCAAACTAAAAGTCTAAAAACAATTTATTTTATAAAGAAGAATAATTCAAAATTAGTAACTTGCCAGATCGTAACACATATAAAGTGAATCGATAAGATTTTGACACGTATTTTATATATTTGTTTTATATACTTTTGACTAAATAAAAATAAGTTTTTTCAAAAAAAAGTATATTGTAGATTAGAAGAAGGAAATTGATCAATTGATAACAATAAAAATAAAAAAGAAAACAAAAAAATGAAAAACTATATAAAGCTGAATGTTTCAAACTTGTGTATTTTTTAGGTGTTTTACTTTTTAAATTAAAGAAATTAGAAAAAATTATAAATAATTTTTTTTTTGAAAAAAGGAAAGGTATATTGTATGTGAGAATAAAGTATTAAATAATAAAAACAAAAAAAATAAAAAAAAAATAAAGTTGAATGTTTCAAAATTGTTAATTCATGTGATCACAACATGTGTCACGTCAAAGTTAAAAGAAATTAAATTGATTAATAAAAAATTACAGGTGATTTATTTTTCATTTTATAAAAATTTCTGTATTATATATTTTAACGTGTGATTTAATTTTGTTTTTCCTTTTTAATTTTTTTATGATCTATAAAATATTTAAATACAAACCCACATATATGTAAGTACTTATCTAATATTATGATAACACAAAATCAAACAAGATTGAAGGTGGGTTATCTCTTAGTATTATATACAACAAAAGTTTTTGAAATATGTGCTATCTAAAAACACATACCTATGCGCCGAAATGTAACCACATTTTTACCATACCTATGCGCGGAAAGCTACAAAGGATCTTGATTTCTTGAATTTGGCAAATAAATGAAACACTATATGATCATCAGTTTGTGCTAACACTCTTAGTTCAAATGATCAATATGTTCTTGATGTGAACATATAACATGCTATTTAATGTATTTTGACATATATCAAGTCATCTAAAACAAGAGTTAAGATAGAAAGCTAAAAGAGCGACTTTTTGAGACGATAACTTTGATCGGTATAATTTAATTGATAAGTTATACACTTTTTCATAAGCAATGTGATGCTTAAATTTCAACTAAGGGTCTGACTGGTTTAAAGGCAGCGGTTGCGGTTGCATTGCGAGAGTTTGCAGAAGCGGACGATTGTGGTTTTTAGCGTTATTAAGCGGTTTGCACGAATGGTTAAACTTTTTAAGGCGGATCCGTTTCGGGATATTTTTGACTGGCAAACCAACGGATGTTTTAGCGGTTAAACATAAAATTACCAAAATAAACATTAAAAAATAATTATAAAAAAACATAAAAACTATATTGTTATGCTTAATATCAAAATCATTGGTTCAAAATAATTAGTGGATGTCGGACCGTTGAAGTTTTTATTTGAAAATCAATTGAAACATATATCCAATTTCAAAAACATATACATGTGAATCATAAACTATAGATTTGAAAACTCTTAAACAAAGAGAAAGCATATTGGAAATCAACACACAAAAAAAACAATCAATATGAATGAATTAAACCAAACTATTATGGCACTTACGCTTGTGTCTTGATTTTTTTCAACTGATATGAAAGCCATGATTAGGGACTAGAACTTGATAGAAAAAGTGATAGGTTAGGGTTTATATATATAGGAGAAGATTAGTAGGGTTAGAGTTTTATAATTATTTTTAACGTGATTTTCCATTTTTTTTTCTAGCGTGACTTTTTATTTATTTTTTTTCTCAAGCGCTACCATCTGCAACCGCAAATGTTGGCGGGAAACAGCTTTTGGATTTCAGCGGTATAAAACGATACGAAACAGTTTGCAGCGATTTCTATGATTGTTATAAAATGCCACTAACCGCTATCAACCGTAAACGCAGCGTTTACGGGTGATAACGGGTAAACCAATCAATACCTAAACATGTATGATAAATATCTTAAAGTAAGCCTTAAAAAGGAACGAAAAATGAAGAAAAACCATTCACAATATACTAATTAATTAGATAAAAAAAACATTGAAGGAATTTTCAATTACATAAGATAAGCCTAAAAAATGATCGTTGGATCGCTCAACATTTCCAATTCTTAAAAAAATTGAGTATAAATTATTCCATAAATCAGCATCCATATTCCATAAATCAACCTATTAAGTCGACGCAAGATATTAAACGGTTAAAAAAAATATCGAGCGGTAAAAAGAAAAAGATATTGAATGGTTTATGTCTTATAGATCAAATTTTGGGTTGGATCTGCAAATATTTTAAGGTTAATCGACGTTATAATTGTTCTACATGGAGACTTTTGAGATATTTGTGGATAATAAGTAAATGTGTGACAATTCTTCATTTTTGAGCTAGTTTTTGAGTGTGACTTAGATCTATATTAATATGAGAGCATCCCATTTCTTGATTGTAGGCCACATTTGCAGATGTTCAGTTTCACAGATTTATACTTTATATGTTTACAACGGAGCGTGAGAGGATGTATTAAACTTATCCCATACTATATAAATATATAAATGTATGGCAATTTTCCATTATCAAACTAGCTTTTAGATGTGTTTTAGGCTCATATCTCTTAATAGGGATGAATGTGGAGCGGATATCTTGGATTTTGGAGATATTCGTGATCTGCTACGCTTTGCCCAGATCATCATTTTTCCGATCTGTATCTGCATCTGTGATCTACTCCGCTCCGTCCAGATCATCATTTTTCCTATCCGTATCTGCTTCGTAATTATCTGAATATCCGCTTTTTGGATACCCGCCAAAATTCAAATATTTGCTAGATATCCAATCCACTCTATAAAAATATTTAAATAATAATATATTTAAAATAAAAATACAAAATTTTCAAAATTTAGCCAAATGGCAATATTTTCTTAAAAAAATATTTTTTTCTTAACTTATATATTGAAGCTGATGCTTCATACTTAGCCAAATCAGCAAATTCAGGAAAACAGTTGAAGCCCAACACTCAACAATCATCGACATTGGGGCGAGACACTACGAGGCCCAGTCAAAATCAAGTTCAAACACAACAACGGTCACAACAACCAGCGGTGCAAGAAGACAAAACAAAAGCAGAGTCCTAGTGCAGCAAGAGTACAGAGAAGATGACGACTGCCATTAAGATCTCGAACAAGTTTGATGTGCTTCAAGATTGTGACACGTAGAGGTCTCATCCCATCTAGGGTTTATGTCTTTCTAGTATAAAAGCTAATGTAATAAAATGAAACCAAGTTAATTGAGAATAGAAACAATATTTTCCTTCTCCTTCTTCGTTCCAACATGGTATCGAAGCCGTGGTGGCAGAAAACACCGAACTCAATTCTTACTCACTCCCATCTCATACTATTGCAAACTGTGTTATTGTTACCTTGACCGAAAGAAACTATGCCATTTGGAAGTATCAGTTCGAATCCTTCCTCATCGGACAAGGTCTTCTCGGTTTTGTCAATGGACAAATCTCTGCTCCAGATCTAGTCATTTGCAGTCTAGGCACAGATGGCACAAAAGTCTC
Organism: Eutrema salsugineum; assembly: GCF_000478725.1. Lineage (NCBI taxonomy): Eukaryota > Viridiplantae > Streptophyta > Magnoliopsida > Brassicales > Brassicaceae > Eutrema > Eutrema salsugineum. The sequence continues at coordinate 11,128,275 of NW_006256342.1, forward strand.
TCGCCCGAATCAAGCTCTTCAGAAATGGACCAAAACAGATCACGTTGTCAAGTCTCTTCTCATCGGGTCGTTGTCAGATGACATCTTAAACGCTGTTGTTGGCTGCACAACCTCCTGTGATGTTTGGGTTGCGTTGGTAAATCACTTCAACAGTGTTTCCTCTTTACGTCTCTTTGAGCTACAACGAAAGTTGCAAACTTCCCTCAAGGGTGACAAGCCGATGGCCGAGTATCTCAAAGAAGTCAAGTTTCGTTGTGATCAGCTAGACTCTATTGAGAGCCCTGTTAACAAAAATATGAAGATCTACGCTGCTATTCACGGTCTAGGGCGTGAATATGAACCCATCAAGACCAGCATCGAGAGCTCTATCGAGACTAATACAGCCCTCACCTTGGAATCTGTCATACCGAAGCTGGTTAGTTATGATGAACGTTTGCAGGCTTACTCTGTGGACACTGCTGTCTCTCCACACTTAGCCTTCAACGTGGTACAGTCCAATAGGTATACCGGCTCTTACAACCGAGGACGTGGTCAGTACAACAACAGAGGACGGTTTGGTAACAGAGGTCGTGGCTCTTTTTTCACAAGAGGAAGAGGCTTTCACCAACAAATCTCATCTTCTGCTACCTCCTCTGATGGAACTCGTCCAATGTGTCAGATTTGTGGTAAAACAGGACATCCAGCTCTGCTCTGCTGGCACAGATTTGATAACACCTATCAGTACTCCGATCAACACTCAGCAATGGCTGCAATGCGGATCACATACGTCACTGATCAATCAGGGCATGAATGGTTTCCCGACACTGGTGCAACAGCTCATGTTACAAGCTCTACGTCACCTGCAACAAGCCATTGCTTATGATGGGTTTGATACTGTGATGGTTGGTAATGGTGATTTCTTGCCTACTACTCACACAGGATCGACTTCTTTGCCCTCTACGTCAAGTACTTTACCTCTCAAGGATTTTTTGGTTTGTCTTAACATAGCAAAATCTCTTGTTACTGTATCAAAACTTACACATGATTACTCTTGGTCTTTTGAATTTAACTATGATGGGGTTTGTGTGCATGATAAGGCAACAAAGAAGCTTTTCATTCTGGGAACAAACAGTAGAGGGCTCTGTAAATTGCAGAATTCGCATGTTGAGGCATACTATTCTTGAAGGCAGCAAGCCGCTAGTGATGCTGTGTGGCACAGAAGGTTGGGGCATCCAAATCCGCAGGTTCTTCAAGAGCTGTCATATACCAAGTCTATCCTTATCAATAAAAGTACCAAGACCGTGTGTGAAGCTTGTCATCTTGGGAAAAGCACTCGATTACCATTTTCTACTTCTAGTTCTCTTGCGTCAAGGCCCTTAAAGAAAATACACTGTGATCTATGGGGTCCTTTTCCTGTAGTGTCAGTCCAAGATTTTTATTATGTAATCTTCATTGACAACTTTTCAAGGTTCCGTTGGTTCTATCCTCTAAAATTGAAATCAGATTTTTTAGTATACCTTCATTAAATTTCAGTCTCTCGTTAAAAATCAGTTCCAAAACAAAATAGGAACCTTTCAATGTGATGGTGGAAGGAAGTTTACTAGCAAAACATTTCTGAATCATCTTCAGTCCTGCGGCATTCAGAAATTTATCTGTTGTTCCTTATACCCCTGAGCAGAATGGACTGGCAGAACGGAAACACAGGCACATCACCGAGCTTGGTCTCTCCATGATGTTTCACAGCAAAATGCCTCAGAAATACTGGGTTGAAGCCTTTTTCACAGCAATTTTTTTAAGCAATCTTCTCCCTCACACGGCTCTGGCAAATCCAAAGTCTCCTTTTGAACACCTTTGTGGCAAAGATCCAGAGTATACAGCTCTTAAGACCTTTGGTTGTGCCTGCTATCCAACATTGCGTGACTACTCTCATCATAAGTTTGACCCAAGATCGTTAAAGTGTGTCTTCTTGGGTTACAATGAGAAATATTAAGGTTATCGGTGTTTGCTTCCTACTATAGGTAGAGTTTACATAAGTAAACATGTTCTCTTTAATGAGAAGACATTTCCTTTTGCTGAGCTATATGGTCATTAACACAATGCCAATACAATGCCTCTTCTCACAGCTTGGCAACAGAGTTTCTTGCCATCAAAAACCAAACCTGAAGAACCAAAGAAGGTTACTGCACAACCAAGTTTCTCTTCTTACGCACATGTTCAGCACTCTGAGCAAGTGGTTGTATCTCAGCTTCCAGCACATGACACTACAGACAGGCTATTCACTGAAGAAGATTTCCCACCTTTCACCAGTCCAAATCCTCGTTTTGGTGAGGCTACTGCTCAACAGGAAGTGCGTTCTGAGTGTGCGACAGGCGTTGATCCTGCTTCTATAGGCAACAACACACTTCCTTCTACGAGCAGGACAGTCTCTCCACTTCCAACCCCTCAACAACCCGCTCATGTCTCTCTGGTTAATGTTCAACAGCCCCAAGGCCATCAAATGCTCACTCGAGCCAAAGTAGTGATAACACCGGATTTTGACCATTTTTATGGATCATTTTAATATCTTTTACAGGTGTTTTTACTCCATTTTCAAAGGTTTTCAAAGGATTTCTATGTTTCCGGATTTTAAAAGACTTTTCAGGTAATTTGGGATAAAGAGGCATAAAATGGAACAAAAAGACTCTTTTGGATAAATGAAGACCGTCAGAACTCTCATGGAGAGACGAAGACCTTCTCACCGTCTGATCACCCTCAAAATTGGACAACTTATAGAAGAATCAACCAGCTTTCAAATGCACTTGGTTTGGAGACATTCCAACGGTTGGATCTCAAGATATTCCATTAGCCCCGAAGCCACGCGGAGTCGGCCAGCAGCTCACGCGACCGCGGCCAACAAGTTATTTGCCGCGGTCAGAAGCTTCCCGACCGCGGGAAACAAGCCAATTGCCACGGTCACAGCACTCCCGACCGCGGCATTCAAGCTCCGACTTAAAGCCCACTTATCTGAAGCCCAAAGTCATTCCTTGCCTCAATTCCGGAACCCTAGAGACCATGGAGTATTGGAGACTATAAATACATGTCATTTAGGTCGTTTTTAGGAGAACTTTTGATACTTTACAGAAACCCTTTTCCTTTAGCCGTTTTTATGAGATTTTTGTAGAAGATTGTTCAAGTCCGAGTTCTCCAATAGAGAAGCTTTCTTTATCTCTTTTCTTTGCTGTTTTTCATTACTTTTATTAAAACCAATGATGATGTCGAACTCAGCCATGTCTGAGTAGATCCCGAGTTGGGCTTAGGATTCCCGAAAGGGGCTCTCATAATCGATTAAGACATCTAGGTTTATAGATCTGGGATTTTGACCTGTTCTCTGTTTATTCTTGTTCTTATTGCATGTATGCTTGATTGATCACCTAGTATCTGATCTAGATAGTTAGTGTTGCGAAAGTTTTCATTAAGTATCAGCCCTAGAATGAAACAGGCGATTTTTCCGTAGGAGTAGAAACCTACCTGCGGCGAGATCGTGAGTATTGACGAGTCTTATGCAGCTCTTGCGTTCTCTCCCTTCCAGGGCCAGAGTGGAAACCTACTGGTCAGGGTTGCGAGAAACAGTTGGTTATGATCACGACAGTGACGTAGTCATACCGCCGTACTCTAGCTCTAGAACCCATATATTGTTATCCATCAATCCCAATCTATCTACCTTAATGTTAAAACCGATTATGATCCCTTAGAGTTCCCAAAAGCTCAGCGTTTTTAGCCATAGTTTACAATTCCATCGATTTTTACTTGCTTTCTTAGATCTGCATTTCAATTTCCTTAGTTCGTTATTTACTTGCTTTATTTACCTTTCATGCGATATTTTACTTGCCTTATTTTTGTTTAGTTCGATATTTTACTTGTTCTACTGCCTTTCATTCGATTTCTTTACTTGCCTTTTAGGATAGATTTATTTGCTTTATTTTCCTTTAGTTTAATTCAAGAAAAACAACCAACCTTTAAAACCAATTTAGTCTAGACATAAAGTTAAAAACCGTAGAAGAATACCAGGCACACAAATCTCTGTGGATTCGATCCCTAAATACTACAACAGATTAGCTGTGCACTTGCGGCTTTCTTTTGTTTTGTTAAGGGTAAAACTTGTTCCCTCACGTAGTTGACACACTCAGCACCGCATCAAGTTTTTGGCGCCGTTGCCGGAGATTTGTTTCGCTGCCTTTTGCTATTTTTCTTGTTTTAACTTCTGTTCTAGACACCTGATCTCTAGTTCTTTCTTAAATTTTTTCTGAACTATCTTTCCCTTCTTTTGTCTTTCTCTGAATTGCATGAATACCAGGCGTAGACCTGCAGGAGACATTCCAATTCTAGACAAGATAGACAGACACGAAAGAGAACTTCGAAGACTTAGACGAACGCAAGGAATGGCCAACGACGACCAGCCTGGAGATCCTATTAATCGAAATTTAAATATGGACCAAGACG